>NC_044050.1:29615495-29617995 GCF_902167405.1 Gadus morhua | reverse complement strand
CCTCACTCTGACACTTTGTTGGAGTGTGAAGGAGACCCAAACTAAATCCTTCTGGATGATCCGCCATTTCTCCCCCAGTGAGCCGATGGTGAATCAGCACAAAGTGCATCAGAGGGCAGAGGTAGGACCGCTGGACGCCAGGGGGGCAGAGGAGACGCCTCTCTCCAGTGTGGGTACTGTTGAAGTGTGGGTACTCTTAGAGTGTGTACTCTTAGAGCGTGCACTCTTAGTGTGTGTACTCTTAGAGCATGTACTCTTAGTGTGTGTACTCTTAGAGCATGTGTACTCTTAGAGCGTGTGTACTCTTAGTGAGTGGACTCTTAGAGTGTGTACTCTTAGAGCGTGTGTACTCTTAGAGCGTGCACTCTTAGTGTGTGTACTCTTAGAGCATGTACTCTTAGTGTGTGTACTCTTAGAGCATGTGTACTCTTAGAGCGTGTGTACTCTTAGTGAGTGGACTCTTAGTGTGTACTCTTAGTGTGTGTACTCTTAGTGTGTACTCTTAGTGAGTGTACTCTTAGTGAGTGTACTCTTAGTGTGTACTCTTAGTGAGTGTACTCTTAGTGTGTACTCTTAGTGAGTGTACTCTTAGTGTGTACTCTGGGGGTGTGTACTCTTAGTGAGTGTACTCTTAGAGCGTGTACCCTTAGAGTGTGTACTCTTAGTGAGTGTACTCCTAGTGTGTACTCTGGGGGTGTGTACTCTTACAACGTGTCTACCCGCTCATTTCCCAAAACCTTGAGTCGTTTGGAAAGTTTCCCAGAATGCCGTTCAGTGTGGAGTGAGGGGCAGCCAGGAGGTGGGGCGCACCCCAAGAGACCGGTCTACTGCCAGGACCTGGTCCAGGCTCTGGTCCAGGTGGCTCTGGTCCAGGTGGCTCTGGTCTAGGCTCTGGTCCAGGTGGGTCTGGTCCAGGCTCTGGTCCAGGCTCTGGTCCAGTTGGGTCTGGTCCAGGACCTGGTCCAGGTGGGTCTGGTCCAGGCTCTGGTCCAGGACCTGGTCCAGGTGGGTCTGGTCCAGGCTCTGGTCCAGGACCTGCTCCAGGTGGGTCTGGTCCGGGTTGCGTTTGGGCGGAGTCAGTCAGAGCTAGAGGTGACCCCATGGGGGGGTGAGGGGAGGATGAGACCCCATGGGGGGTGAGGGGCTGAGGGGGTGAGCTGACCCCACGGGACTCCAGCATATAGTCTCCAACGGGAGGCGGGGCCTCTGTCCAGGACCGACAGACGGATCCCTCGGCCAATCACGAGCAAGCGACGATCAGACACACATATGTTGTCGGCTTTGTTTGATAATCTTTTTACCGTTTAGTTCAGCAGGATTTTAGTAGTTTTAGCACCCTGTTATCCCAGGCGCGTCCCAGTGATGTCATGTGATCAACGACCAGGCTAAAGGCGCCCTAGGTGTGCAGGCCGTGGCCGTGGGACTCAGGGCCTCTCCTCCATGGCTCGGCCTGTGGACTGTACAGCGAGCCACACTATCTGCTGCTCCTCATCTCTGTTCTGATCTCTGGTGCGCTCTGATCTCTCCTGAGGCGGGGGGGGGGACACACATCCTCATGCTCCCTCCAGATACACATCTAGAGATCGGTCCTTATCTGGATGTGCGGCTGTGTTTAATCTTGTTTAATAATCTCAACCGACAGACGGACAATGATAATCAGACGGACGGAAAGACTGGTGGAAAGGTAGAGAAGCGGAGTGAAGCAGTGCCTACGGTGTTCTCCAAGGTGTGGGTTTGGTTCACTCAGGGCTGTGAGTGTAAGAGCCAGGGTTTCAACGTCTTCCTGATTTAATGCTCAATACTATCAAGAGGGCAGCTGGGTGACGTTTAACATACTGGTTAACATACTGTTGGTGGTGGGCGGCATGTGGCTCAGGAGGTAGAGCGGGTCGGCTGGTAACCGGTAGGTTGCTGGTTCGATCCCCGGCTCCTCCTAAATGAGTGTCGAGGTGTCCCTGATCGAGACGCCTCACCCTGACTGCTCCTGACCAGCTGGCTGTCGCCCTGCGGGGCTGACTCCGCCGTCGGGGTGTGAATGTGTGCATGAATGGGTGAATGTGAGGCAGTATTGTTAAGTGCTTTGAGTGGCCCTTGCTAGCGCTGTATAAATGCAGTCCATTTACCATTTTGTTTATTGTCTTATCCTCCGTTAAGGTATCCTTGGTCAACCCCTTTCACACTCATTTTAAAACACATTTTCTCCTGATTGAAATCAACGTGTGAAATCCATAGTTATTCTAATCAGCCGTTTCCTGTTTCCTGTTTCCTGTTTCCTGTTTCCTCCTCTGCAGCCTCGATGCCTCTTCCTGACCTCACCGTACCAAACCATAAGCTCTGCCGAACCCGGACGCCTCTCTCCACTTCCTCCCAGTAGAAGGCGGGACTTCCTCCTCGCCCGGGCCTTCAGTCCTCTTCTGTTTAAAAAGAAGCCCTCAAACGTCCCGCCTCCATCGTCGTCCATTCTGCATACCCAGCCCTGGTGAGGCGAGAGTGACGTGGA
>NC_044050.1:29605495-29610495 GCF_902167405.1 Gadus morhua | reverse complement strand
TGGTTAGAAAGGCGCTGTGTAAATGCAGTCCATTTACCGTGCATCTATAGATATTGTCACGAGCGAGGAGTTGGGAGTGTTGTGGACCACCCAGTGATACAGAACCGTCCTAGAAAAAAGCATTGTTGTTTTTCTACCAACTTCATTTATCTTTCTTTGCTTTTTTGTTTCTTTTGTTCTTCTGATGCAGGGTGACAGCCATTTGGGCGAGCAGCGAGCTGGAAACGAAGCCCAATTCTGACGCATCATGCTGGGATGAGAACAAGAGCGAGAGACACTAATATGACGCACAGAGACAGGCAGAGAGAGAGAGAGAGAGAGAGAGAGAGAGAGAGAGAGAGAGAGAGAGAGAGAGAGAGAGAGAGAGAGAGCATTCTAAGTACAAGCCTGTACACAAACTGACAGTGGGTTTATTCAGTATCTCCCAAAGGACTTTACCCCGTAGGGCGATCATCTTCAACAGACCATTGGTCGGTAGATGGTCTTACTTTTGGAGGAGAACAGGACTCTACGTCTGTGAGAAAGGATCTTGTTTATTTCTCAGTGTAGATTCTGATCATTTTTCGTGGCAGTTGACACCAAACGTTCCTCGTCATGAAGCCTTCCTTGTCTCATGTCGGTCTGATGATGATGTAAATTCATGGAGTCCAACTCTCTGAGTTACTGCAACATCTCAACCGCACCCGACCGGTTCTTCAAGTTCAACGACATTATCATAATTTCTGTTGTTAAAAATACATTAATAATTTTGATCAAATGGCCAGTAGTTTATCAATCACGACAATCCCACATTGGAATAATTTAACCAGTGATGCACACACAGACACATACATGCAAACACACACACGTACACACACACACACACACACACACACACATCACCTCATACACTTACAAACACACACTTACAAACACACACACCGTATATTTGCGCACACACACACAAACACTCACACCGTATATTTGCGCACACACATCAGCACACACACACACACACACACACACACACACATAAACAAACACACACATATATTGGGACACACACATACATACACACATACACACAGACACACACACAAGCCCCATCTATTACTACTATATCAGCTCACTCATGAGGTGTGAATAAAGCCGGCCCCTGGCCCCTCTGAGATCAGCTTCTGATGGCTCTGGCCCTCTCTGTCTGTGGCCCTCCTGTCATTCAGACAGCCTTTATCCACTGTCTCTAACAGTCCTGTTAGCCTCCCTGCCTCTCAGACAGGTTGCTGGTTCCATTCCAGGGCAGAGCTCCCAGCCTGTGGAGAGCTGAAGCCTCAGATCCATCCCATTGGTCTGAGACGTCTTCAGATATAACATCATTATGGAACGTGATGGGATTCATATCGACTCTGCTCGGCCAATAATCAGCAGTGACACCTTCTTCTCCCGTCAGCAGATATGACCCACAGGCTGTTAATATCAGAGAGCTCAGTGGAACTGGTTCAGGCCAGGGCCAATCCCAGTCCATCCCATCAAAGAGTTAACGCTACCTTGCTTAGTGCTTTAATTACCAGTGATCAGTTATTGAGTCTCATTTCAGCTGCTAATCACTCTGTATTTAGGGGTGATACAAATCATTTGTGATGATTTCCTGTGACGCTTGCATGCTGTGAAGCGCACACACATGATGCTGAATCTGCAGCTCTGTATTTCATACGCTCCTCGAAGAACACATGATGGAGGGACGCATATGAGGACTCATGTTCACACAGACGCTCTCCCCAAACCCATCTGTTGATCTGTGTGCACTTAAGGCGCCATTAGTGTTCACTGGAACAACAGGGAGAGGGGGGAGTCCTCAGAGACAGAGGGCCGGTCGAAAGCTTTAGGCTGGTTTATAGTGGCTTAGAGAGAGAGAGAGAGAGGGAGAGGGAGAGAGAGAGAGAGAGGGAGGGAGGGAGAGAGAGAGAGAGAGAGAGAGAGAGAGAGAGAGAGAGAGAGAGAGAGAGAGAGAGAGAGAGAGAGAGAGAGAGAGAGAGAGAGAGAGAGAGAGATGGAGATGGAGTAGGAGAGGACGGAAGTTGAGGAGAGTTATAAATAGCCGTGGTTCGCTGCGGTGCGGTTGTTAGTGAGGGCCAGTTGATAACACATTGCCCAATGTCCTTTCCCTGCACACTTGAATGTTTATTCTGCACAACGCTCTCTCCAGTACTACATTCATAAGACCTCACTTGCCCTGCAAGACAGGTGAGAGAGAAAGAGAGAGAGAGAGAGAGAGAGAGAGAGAGAGAGAGAGAGAGAGAGAGAGAGAGAGAGAGAGAGAGAGAGAGAGAGAGAGAGAGAGAGAGAGAGAGAGAGAGAGAGAGAGAGAGAGAGAGAGCATTCCAACTCAAATGAAGATTCATCCTTTAAAACAATGGCCCTCATCCTGGAGCTAAGACTGATGAATGAGTGATGTTGTGAGTGGCTGAGGCTCAGGATGTTGACTCATCTCCCTTCACCGTCCCCTCCAGGACCGACAGGAAGACCCTGATGCCCAGGGCATTGTCCGGCTCTTCCTCTGAAGGCTTCCCTCGCTGAAGACCTTACCATACCCGTGACCATACAGCATCTGTCTGAAGAATGGGATATCCTGGAGCACATTCAGGCCTTCCTCTTCTGTTCTATAGGGTATTGATGAATGCATGGGTTAATGGATGGATGAAGGGTTAAATGGATGGATAAATCGATTGGTTGATGGGTAGATGAAAGGCTGATGGTAGCTTTACCATTTGAAGGGTGCAATCAGTGTGGAAGCGACCGATTAATGCACAGGAATGAGTGAAAGAGTGAGTCTGAAGGGTTGGAGACGTGGCCGCTCTCTGCCTGCCGTTGTTTCCACTGGACTCATTGTTTGGCTGAGAGCAGACCGGTAGCTTCTAGAAAAACATCATCTGTTTAGTGTATTTATACATTTGTGTGTGTGTGTGTGCGTTTGTGTGCGGTGTGTGTGTGTCCCTGTGTGTGTTTGAATCCCTTGTACAATTCAATCATCTATTCTCTTGTCTAGATAATCCAAATGTAGTTTTAAACCCTTTTAGTTGTAATATTACAATATTCAATGAATAAAAGACAACCTAAACAATTCTCAACGATTAAAAAACAAAAGCAACACACACGCACGCGCACACACACTCACACACATGCAAACACACACACACACACACACACACACACACACAGACACACACAGACACAGACACACACACACACACACACACACACACACACACACACACACACACACACAGACACACACACACACACACACACACACACACACACACACACACACACACACACACACACACACACACAGTGCGGAAGAGTAGAGATCTGAACTACATGAGGAACTGTAGACTTTACTCTCCACAGACGTCTCTCTATGTCTCTTCTAGTTAACAATTATTCACCTCGGCCTAGGTGAATAATTGTTTTAGTACATACTACACGTGAATACTCAATCACGGGATATTGTCCAATATCCCGAGATAGTGAACCAATCGAATTGTGCCATCTTAGGAGGTTCACGTGTATCATATACTAATATCTGATAGCATGTCCTCAATACCAGCCCCTCAGAACACACACGCCGCTCACAAGTCCTCTGATGGCCGTTGTGGTGATCAGCGACCTTGGCTGAGACACGATGGAGGTCACAGCAGCATGAGGAGGAGGAGGAGGAGGACGAGGAGACGAAGGCTCGGTAAACTTTATGTTGGCGGTAGTAAAGCACCAGCTGGAGGAGGAGGAGGAACAGGCAGGCTGAGAGCTCATCCATCTCCTCCGTTCACTAATGAGGGAACAAAGCCAGCCACCTACAGTACGCTGCGGGTCTGTGTGTGTGTTTGTGTGTGTGTGTGTGTGTGTGTGTGTGTGTGTGTGTGTGTGTGTGTGTGTGTGTGTGTGTGTGTGTGTGTGTGTGTGTGTGTGTGTGTGTGAAATGTGTGTGTGTGTGTGTGTGTGTGTGTGTGTGTGTGTGTGTGTGTGTGTGTGTGTGTGTGTGTGTGGGTAACACTTAACAATAAGGTACACAAAAACGTAGGTAGTTACTGAGGAACGAATGATGACCGACCAGGGCCCTAGCTGGGGCCCTAACTGGGGCCCTAACTGGGGCCCTAAGTGAAAGTTATTCAGTAACTACTGAGGAGTTATTGTTAAACAGACTTGTATAATGGTTAAAAAAACGTAACAACTGGTGAACGAATGATTCAAAAACCTTCACTACTGGTGAACGAATGATGCAAAAAGCTTAACTACTGGTGAAAGAATGGTTCAAAAAGCTTAACTACTGGTGAACGAATGGTTCAAAAAGCTTAACTACTGGTGAACGAATGGTTCAAAAAGCTTAACTACTGGTGAATGAATGGTTCAAAAAGCTTAACTACTGGTGAAAGAATGGTTCAAAAAGCTTAACTACTGGGGAATGAATGGTTCAAAAAGCGGTAGAGAGAGAGGTAAGAGGGAGAGAGAGAGGTAAGAGGGAGAGAGAGAGGAGATATAACTGGAGGTTAACGGGGGAGAGGGAGGGAGGAGGGGACTTAGCAAGATATCAAAAAATGTCTGATTGAGGAGGTAGAAGTGAAGGAGGTCCAGAATGCGGGAGAGAGAGCGTGGTTGAGAGATCAAGGTAGAGTGAGGTAGAGTGAGAGAGAGAGAGAGAGAGAGAGAGAGAGAGAGAGAGAGAGAGAGAGAGAGAGAGAGAGAGAGAGAGAGAGAGAGAGAGAGAGAGAGAGAGAGAGAGAGAGAGAGAGAGACGGAGAGAGAGAGAGAGAGAGAGAGAGAGAGAGAGAGAGAGAGAGAGAGAGAGGGAGAGAGAGAGAGAGTGTGTTTGCGTTTTGGTGGCTGGTCCTCGTTCTATAAGTCCCATATAGCAGTGGACACCAGCTTCACACTGCAGCTCCATGTAGATTCCTCCTCTCCTCCTCCTCTCCTCCTCTCCTCCTCTCCTCCTCTCCTCCCTCTCCTCCTCTCCTCCCCTCCTC
>NC_044050.1:29475487-29597987 GCF_902167405.1 Gadus morhua | reverse complement strand
TGCACCCCCCCCCCCCCCCCACACACACACACACACACACACACACACACACACACCCAGACGGCCTCAGCTGTCCTTGAGACCCAGGGACAAGGCACACCATCCCAACAGCGACCCACCAATGAAACGCCGTCCAGTATCTCCTCTGCTCCGCCCCCCCCCCGCCCCCCCCCTCCACCCCCCCCCCACCCCCACCCCAAGGACCCCGCGCACACTACCCACAATCCCCGGCACCGGCCCCTTGCACCAGCTCAGCGGGGGGGGGGGGGGGGGGGGGAGACGTCCTGAGAGAAGGACGCGCTAAACTGCCCAGCGCCTCATGTCTTTAGGAGTGTTAGAATCCACCGCGGAGAGTGTGTGTGTGTGTGTGTGTGTGTGTGTGTGTGTGTGTGTGTGTGTGTGTGTGTGTGTGTGTGTGTGTGTGTGTGTGTGTGGGGGGGGGGGGGGGGGGTTGAACCTCTCACTAAGGGGGTGTGAGGAGGACGCGGCAGTTAGCATACGGGGCGCAGGGGCACTACCAGCCTGGACCCATCGGGGGGGGGGGGGGGGGGGGGGCAGCGTGCAGGGTGAGGGGGGCGTGTGTGTGTGTGTGTGTGTGTGTGTGTGTGTGTGTGTGTGTGTGCGTGTGTGCGTGCGTGCGTGCGTGCGTGCGTGCGTGCGTGCGTGCGTGCGCGCGCGTGCGTGCGTGCGCGCGCGTGCGTGCGTGCGTGTGTGTGTGTGTGTGTGTGTGTAGCTCTCACTCATCTCTTTGACGATTCTCTTTGAGACACTTCCTTCCCTTAACGTTGGACCACAGTGATCCGTCCGTTCTGTGATCTGAGACATAACTTCTAAAACATACGGCCAAAAGGTTGACGCACGACACTCGTCACTCCTTCACCGACTAGAGTGGAAACATGAAGTCAATAATCTCGACTTTACATGTTTTGAAGTACAACACAGGAAGGGTGGGCGGGGCAGGTCATCCCTTCATTATGAAACTCCCAGCTCATAACACCGCCTCATACGACCGCGTTATTACAAAGCATCTCCTCATTGCACATCAGGGGCGAGAAATAGAGAGCGGAGCGTAACGCCACTGACCCACGCGATCAGCTGACCTCCCCGACGCCATGGAGACCATGAGGAGAGCGTGGCCCACCAGCTGACAGGCCCAGGAGCCATGGCGACGGGGGGGCTGTGTGTGTGTCTGTGTGTGTCTGTGTGAGAGGGTGGGTGTGTGTAAATAATAAGTAAGTAAGAGATAGAGAGGGAGAGAGAGACAGAGAGAGGAGGGGAGAGAATGGGAGTCAGTGTGCGTGGACAGAAATGGTTGCTACGGCCACAAGTACGGCAGATGTTTAACAAACTACACACTATCGCACAAAGCCAAACTACACACTATCGCACAAAGCCAAACTACACACTATCGCACAAAGCCAAACTACACACTATCGCACGGAGCGGTCTCTCCGACTTCACAGAACGCTGCCCGTTCTCCGCTGGTGTTTCTGACGCGTTGACGGGGAGAAATCTAAATGAAACGGCGCCGGTTTCCATAATTGACACGTACTTGTTTGGACAGCGGGAACGCTTTCTCCTCTTTTAGGCGGCGGTGGACCGACCAATCAAACGGCTGGCTGACAAACCAACCTTAAGCCCTTCATTAAGCGAATCAGGAGAAACGTCGACAATTAGTGGTCGGTGGCACACCTCAAATAAAGGTTCCTTCCTCGACAGTTGAGTGCAATTACATTCCTTCCTATCTCCTTTTGTTAATTTTAGCGTCAAAGGCGGAAAACATTTTCCCAAAGCCGAGCATCTGAGTGCTGGTGTGAGCGCTGGATTAGAGACGTCCTCCTCCACATCAGAGCCCGGCCAATCAGGCGCTGCGCATTTCCGTCGAGCGCCGAGCACGGGCGAGCCGTAGAGATATGACGGCGCTCCGCTTCGAGGCCGAGGGGCGTCTGCAGCGTGTCCCGTACGACACAGCGGCCTCACACACCGGGACACACACGGAGCAAAGCCCGGTCCCGCGAGAGCAGATAGAGCAGAAAGAAAACAGACACCAAAACCAGCAGACAGACACCAAAACCAGCAGACACCAAAACCCGCAGGAACCAAAACCAGCAGGAACCAAAACCAGCAGGAACCAAAACCAGCAGACACCAAAACCAGCAGGAACCAAAACCAGCGGGTTCCATCCAGCCCACCGGAGCCTCGGCTCCCCTGGACCAATCAGGAGAGACCCTCTCTCCCGCAGTTTGTTTACACGGTGCGGCGGCGGCGGCGGCGGCCATGTTGTTTACCTGTCATGACTTCCTGCTTGGGGATTATTCCTTGTGTGGGGGCGGATAAACAATCCCGGGCGTACGGCGACACCTGCGAGGCGGCGTCCACGGGGTGGCAGGCCCGGCGCGGGTGCTGCGGGTGCTGCATGAGGTGCTGCATGGGGTGCTGGGGGGGGCGGCGGGCGAGCGGGGAGGCGGTGGACAGCGGGGAGCCCACGGGGGAGGCGGGGGGCCGGTCGGGGGCCTGCTTGTCGTTGCAGAGGCGGCCCTGGCACTGGCGGCGCTTGTGCTGGATGAAGAGCAGGATGTCGGCCAGGGGGAAGCGGGCATGGCACTGGCCACAGGTCAGCAGGTCGGGGTCCCCCTTCAGGGCCTCCCCCAGCCTGGGGGGGTCCAGGAGCTCCTCTTCTGCCAGGACGCCCGACACCGGCTCCGCTGTGTGGGGGGGGGGGGGGACACAGGGGGGTCGGTTACCGGCTCACATAAGGGTATATGTACGAGGGTTAATGGGGCTGTGAAGGTAATTGATTTGTGATTGAATTAGCTCATCAGGGGGGGAGGGGGGGGGGAGAGACGAGGGAATGGGGTCGCATGGACGGAGAGAGAGAGAAGAGAGAGAGAGAGAGAGAGAGAGAGAGAGAGAGAGAGAGAGAGAGAGAGAGAGAGAGAGAGAGGAAGGGGGGAGGAGAGAGAAGAAGGAAAGGAGAGCAGGGTGTTTCGATAAGGCCTAACACGGCTCAGCTCGCTGGGAGCCAAGTGATTAAGTTGGTGACCCTCTTTATTGTGCTGCCAATCTCGCGTTTTAATGAACCTGACACCTCTGAGAATCAAAAAATAGATTCTAATTTGGGTTCAAGATGATTGGACCCCATTTTGTTACAAGTGCTGGGATCTGGTGAACCGAGGTTAGACAGTGAGGGGCGAATGTGGAGTAGGTCCCTGAAGCAGGAGAGGACTCATCCAGACACGGAGACACGGTCCACACTCCCAACTGGGACCTGGAGATAAGATGTGATGAATTCTCACCAGCGTTCCACCTTTAATTCTGTGTGGGGTCAGGAGATAAAGGAGGGAGGCACTATGCTAAGATAGCCCCGACGCTCCAGTGTTGGATGCATTAACAATGTGGGGATTCCCGGTTGTAGTACAAAGCTTATCTCCCCACCGTGTGAGCCACAGGGACCGGCCAGAACAGGTTCCCTTCAGATGGAAATAGGTTTCTTTGCGGTAAATACCAAAACGATAAGTAAAAAAAATAAACGATTTTTTTACATCCACCCAAACAATACTCAGAATTCACAACATATGATTAAATGATAAAATCCTATGTAATCATGTGAAAGTAAAACATGGATGTTATGTCTTATTAAAGGCCTGAGTCTTACCACAGCTGGTGGATAATAAAAAAAGGTAAACACATTACATCTCATTCATCAGTTGGCCTGTTGGCATCTCACCATATCTTACTATGGTTTTGTTAACGTCCCTATAATCGCCTCCTATTTATTTGTATGAAGGAAGGACGGCTTTTTAAAGGATGCCTTTTTTTTTGCCTTTCTGTAAAAAACACAAAAATCCATTAACTCTTGAAGCTTACTTTAACCTTTCTTAATGAAAGATCTCTAAATTCGATTATATCTTTTCCAGGTGGAATTCTGCTCCTTCCTGCTCTTTCAGATAGAATCAAGACATTATGAAAATAACAATTGGCTCTAATAAAAAATCATAAAACACAAGGCGTAGGCCTACAGTCAAGTAAACGATCCAGTAGGCTATTCCTGATAAAAACAAATGATGGTGCTTGGTCAAGCAATAAATAGATCAAATAAATAGACCAAGTTCAAGTTCATAGTATAGTGGTATAGGAATCCGAGCATGGCGTGCCCCCTACCGGCCAGACCTCCCACATCACCACCGTAATGAAGGCATTCGGTGCGGAGCTGCCTTCTCCCAACCCTCGGATTGTCCAGCTGGAGCCTGCCTAACCACCATGTGCACAAACACTAAAGATGAACACATGAATGCTTCCCGATAACACAAGGTTACCCCAAATCATGTCTTCAACATGCAAAAGAGTCGCCTGGTTTTATCGCCTCGCTCTTCTGACAATAATGGTTAAAGTATCCTCACAGGAGGCACAACAGCTCGGGAACTCAATCGCGCACAATTGCAATTCAACACAGAAACGAGGCACTTCTCCAGAGGTGCACGACGCAGTGAAAGTAGCGGAGTAAACAAACGTGGGAACCATTCAGAACCTTCTCAGATAATCTCAAAGGTTGGGATGCGAGTCTAATGCGGCTGGTCGAAAGCTTCGACTGTGTGTGGCTGAATGTGTCTGGCCGAGCGGGTCTACTGGAGAGGCTGGAGGGGGTCGACCTCCTCTGAGCGGGTCTACGGTGGGGGGGTTGGATGTGGTCGACCTTCTCCGAGAGGGTCTGCTGTGCAAAGGCTGGAGGCTGTCGACCTCCTCTGAGCGCGTCTACGGTGGTGGGGGGGGGGGGGTGTTGGATGTGGTCGACCTTCTCCGAGCGGACTACTGGAGAGGCTTGAGGGGGTCGACCTTCTTCGCTCCTCCGGACTGGGTCCCTTAAATGAGCACAGTACACGAGGTCCTCCGGAGACCAGCGGGCTCCATGGAGACACGGTTCATGTCTATGGCTCTCTCTGTTAACCGTCCCAGCGAGGTGAAGAACCACACCGGAGGGAGATAAATGCCTCCAGAATGAGTCGCTACACACGGGTCCAAAGGAAGCGTATCATAGGAAACTTTATTCCACATGGTCCGCCTGTGAGGTGACTGAACGCAAAGGTCCTCCACGGCTCGTATGGATGCCCTTTAATGGCGAAAGAAGCGTTGAAGGTTGCGTTTCTACCCTCTCTTTCAAACCACAAAACCTGAAGTACCAGCCTGAGCTGCGTCTCCACCGAACGTGAACTTCCATGGTACCTGGTCGCTCATTCGGACACACGAGTGTCCCCATATCTCCAACATCTACCCAACAGCCGCGACCAGTCGACCACCGTCTCCTGCGGCCGTCAAATAAGTTCCTCCGCATCTCCAAGAACCCGAGTTTGGAGTAAAAAGCGCAAAACGAGGTTGAGATGAAGGCGGCTACTTACGCGTAAAGTCCCGTTTGCTCAAGTGCTGCGGCTTGCCCTGCTTACGGCGAGACATGGTGGCTCTGCGGGATCCAAGCTCACATCGGAACTCCGGCGGCGAGTTAAGAGTCCGGAGGAAACGTCTTCATGGATGCTCTGCTACCGAGAGTAGTCGCGGCGGATCACGCGGACGGAGAGGCGCTCGGAGCGGTGCGCCGTGCGGAGGTCTTCATGACTTTCTGAACACAGAGGAGGAGGACGGGGGTACGGCGAAGCCCCCCCTGAGCTGCAAGTTCAAGTGCGGACGTGACGTTTCCTGCGAACTTGAACGTCAGAGAGGTGATGGACGCGCAGGAGGTGGGCAGGGCGAAGGGGGCGAGGCGTGCGTAAAACCAATGGACGCTCATTACGGGCTACCCTATGGAGAGACCCCAAGACGGCCAGTGGACAGAGGGGAGAGGGGCGGGGAGAGAGAGAGAGAGAGAGAGAGAGAGAGAGAGAGAGAGAGAGAGAGAGAGAGAGAGAGAGAGAGAGAGAGAGAGAGAGAGAGAGAGAGAGAGAGAGAGAGAGAGAGAGAGAGAGAGAGAGAGAGAGAGAGAGAGAGAGAGAGAGAGAGAGAGAGAGAGAGAGAGAGAGAGAGAGAGAGAGAGAGAGAGAGAGTACACTCATCATTGTAAGTGTTGAGTATTCATATTAAGTGTAACCTTATATTGGAACCTTTCTATTCATTATTTTATCTTAAGTGGGTCTGCCCAGGATTTGCATATTTTTAACCCTAGAATGAAACAATCAAATCGGTTATTATCCTGCAACACATGTTGTAAGATCAACATTTACAAGGTTATATATCTTTAAACGCGTTTATTCTGAATTAGAAAGCCGGTCGAACGTTAAAGGTGTTATTATCACATGCATCTATATTATTCAAATATAGACCAAGATTAATTGTCTACTGAGTTAGGATAAACGTTTCTTTGTTATAGTTATTTGTCATTATAGCCGATATTTATATTTGCACTATATAACCTCTTTTTAAGATATTAGTTCGATTCTCTAAAGGTTAAATCGTTCATCAAAATCAACAAGAAATCGTTTTTTATTTTCCAGGCCCAAATATTTAGTTCATAAGGGGTTTCCAGTCATTACATCCTTAATGACAGCATTACGGATGAATACCTGATGGCCACTTAATAAAACTCGAGCTTTTTTCTTCATGTATTTAATGCCTAATTGTGAATTTCAGAAGAGTTAAAACGGTCAGTAACACGTGAATTAGTTGTGTTTATTTATTACACAATAGGAACTTGTTATAATTTTATAATCTACAGTACATATATATAAATAAGTATAAGGACATGACCTCGTTAAAATATGTCTTGTTTTCTCTCTCTCTCTCTCTCTCTCTCTCTCTCTCTCTCTCTCTCTCTCTCTCTCTCTCTCTCTCTCTCTCTCTCTCTCTCTCTCTCTCTCTTTCTCTCTCTCTCTCTCTCTCTCTAAATATCTTGTATATTTATGTATCTAAATACCTATTTTAGCTGAATGTGTTTTCTTTTATTGAACTTGGCCTTGATCTTTATAACGAGGGTCACGTGATCTCAGGGCGACCCTTCCGTCGACAGACCCCAGGTCAGTTGATCAGCCTGATCCCGGGTCAGCACCTCAGCTGCACCCCAGGTCAGTGCATCGAACGGACCCCAGGTCAGTACATCGAACGGACCCCAGGTCAGTGGATCAACCAGATCCCAGGTCAGTATCTAAGCTAGACCCCAGGTCAGTACATCAGCCGGACCCCAGGTCATTACATCTGCCGGATCCCAGGTACATCGGTCCATCGGCGCCATCTATTGGTCGACTTTGAGAACACAGTCGATGTTCGAACGTGTTAAGAGTTATGAAAACACGCTCGAATAGAAATGCATTGGTATGGAAAATGTGGATGTTTAAAATCCGAAATAGCCTAAAAACTTACAAACACAAGCTTTCTGTTTGGTTTCCGTTATTTATTCTTTCTTTCTCTCTTTCAATCCAATTCAATTCAATTCAATTCAATTCAATTCAATTCAATTCAATTCAATTCAATTCAATCTTTATTGGCTTGAGAAACATACATCTATATTGACAAAGCAGGGAAACAATAAAGTAAGCTATATTCATCTCAGATAATACAACATTACTCAATTTATAAAAGGTCAAATGTGGGCTATTACAAATTCCAGCCTATCTCCTATAAATATATCAATTAAAATTACACTCGAAATACACAGTATTTATAATATGGAGAAAGATTGATGTTTCATCTCTTTCTCTAAAAAAAAGCAAATTTATGTTACAATTGTACAGTTCCCTGATTACAATCATCGCCTCAAATTAATGTTAACACAGAAAAAAACAACACAATTTCAGTAATTCATACCTCAGACTGGAGGATGAAAATACACAGACAAACCTCTCTCTCTCTCTCTCTCTCTCTCTCTCTCTCTCTCTCTCTCTCTCTCTCTCTCTCTCTCTCTCTCTCTCTCTCTCTCTCTCTCTCTCTCTCTCTCTCTCTCTCTCTCTCTCTCTCTCTTTCCCCCACCCTCTCATTCAAAAAAGCTTTATTTGCATGAGAAATATACATTTGCATTGCCAAAGCAGGTGAACAATAAAATAAACAGCATTATTAAATAAGAAAGTAAAAAGGTCAGGTCTATAGTATAATATATAATATAATAAGTATAAAACATTAAATACAAAATATCTATGCATATCAAATGTTATACTATAAAAGTACTACACAAAGTAAAATGTGCAATATTATCAAAATTACAAAAATTACTGTATCTTGTATAAACATGACTTACACAGTATTAACATTATGGAGGATGTGTGCAATAGTGCAATTATTGTGTGCAGAGTGAGTCCAGGGGGATGAGTCTATGGGGAGTTTGAGGTCCTTCTCTCATCACAGCAGGAGATTAATCTTGCTACTGCGTTCGCACATTGTTGTATTTCTCCCAACAGGTATGGCAGTTTGTGAGCATCTGGAGTGTCTTTGAGGTCCTTGCATGCCTTTGTAATCCGTGGGAAGTGTGTATTCCTGATGTCTTCGTATGACTGGCAGGAAGTCAGGAAGTGCAGTTCTGTTTCTAGTTGTGTGTGCAGTGGGAGCACAGTCTGTCTACTCTGTGGCGTCCCTTCTCGATGGCCAGGCTGCGTTCGCTGAGTCTGTATCTGGTCAAGGATTTCCTCCGTTTTGGGTCGGTCACGGTGGTCAGGTATTCTGCCACGATTCAAGTTGAAGTTGAAAGTTGGTCACATGTTTGCAAAAATAACGTTTTACGTACAGTGAAATTAAAAAGGGGGTCACCAATCCGTCATTCATTGTGCAAATTACTGGAACCTGAATAAATAATAGATGATAGTAATTTTAAAACAGACATCCCTTAATGAGGTGATGCTATAAAAACAGTCCTTAAAAAAATGTAGTAGTCTCTGTTATGCGACAAATAGCATGCCAATTTACTCTGTTTTTTGGTGGATTCTTTCCAATGTGCCAAATACTTTTCCTTTTGTTTTCTTATAATTTGGTTTTGCCTGATGTGTTGGTTGTTGTGTGTCGGACTGAGTCCCAGGACAAGCTGGCTAAGGGGACACTTTTCTGGGTGTACCTCTCTGTGGGTAAGAGCCTTGTTGTGGAGTGTGTTGCTGTCGCTTTCCTTAAGGTGGAAATACATTTTTAGGGCTCTATTCTGAATTTTAATAACGATTGGATACCGTCCTAATTCAGCTCTGCATGCATTACTTGGTGTCTTTCTTTGGGCTTTTAGCATTGATTTGCAGAATTCTGCATGAAGATTTTCAATTTGATGTTTGTCCCATTTTATAAAATCTTGGTTGGTGAGTGGGCCCCAGACTTCACAGCCATAGAGCGCAATGGGCTCTATCACTGCGTCAAATATTTTTTGCCTCTCAGGTCATTAACAGCTTTGTTGAAATTTCCTGTGTCGTTCATTTTTATGCCGAGGTAGGTATAGTTTTTTGTTCGCTCTAGAGTTACTGTGTATTTGTTGAGGCTGGGTCTTTTTTTCAAATATCATTATTTTGGTTTTACTAAGGTTCACTGTCAGGGCCCATTTTGAGAGAAGCTGTGCAGAAGATCTAGGTGCTGCTGTAGGCCTTCTTTGGTTGGGGACAGCAGCACCAGGTCATCTGCAAACAGCAGACATTTGATTTCAGTGTCTACCAGTGTTATGCCGGGGGCTGCAGACTGTTCTAATGTCCTTGCTAGTTGATTAATGTATATGTTGAACAGGGTTGGACTCAAGCTGCATCCCTCTCTCACACCCCGGCTTTGTGGGAAGAAGTCTGTGTGTTTCTTTCCTATCTTAACTGCACATTTGTTGTTTGCGTACATGGACTTTATGATGTCGTAAGTTTTTCCTCCAACACCACTTTCTATTAATTTAAACATAAAAATTCTGTCTCTCTCTCTCTCTCTCTCTCTCTCTCTCTCTCTCTCTCTCTCTCTCTCTCTCTCTCTCTCTCTCTCTCTCTCTCTTTCAAACACACACACACACACACACACACACACACACACACACACACACACACACACACACACACACACACACACACACACACACACACTTGCTCTGACAGCTCTGACATCTATCTCCTATAATCTTGGTGCGATATTACGTCACGTTACGTCCGTAGCCTCCAAACCAACCAACCGCGCGTCCCGACCTTCTTTAATAGGTTCATGGTCCCGACGTGCATGGGGACCGGGCGCCCCCCAGCGGCCGCGGAGGGCACTGCAGATCGGAGCCGGGCGCCTTGGGCAGAACAGCCGCGAACGGTGACGGAGAAAAACTAAATTTCCCATGAGCACATGCGGCGACCCGTGTCCCAGCCGTGTCCGAATGACGTAAGGCGCCGCATGTGCATATGGTAAATGGAGTTCTCTTTTTGAGCGTCGAGCCGCCGGAAGTGGGTGCAGTAACACGTCATCCTGTAGCGTACCTAGGAGGACCGGCGGAGTACCACCCACCGGGCTGCTGTTTCGACCTTAACCCGGTTTCTACCTTTTAATGTTGAACAGTGCGCTGCGGTAGTACTCGGACTAAGACGGATCGGACTAAAGGTGAGATTTGGAGTCATATCTGGTTAATATAAGGTTTATATAAGGTTTATGTAAGGTTTAAATCGAGCGGAGTCGGTCCGGCTTCCGCTGATGGGTTCAGTCGGACGGATTAAGACGCCCTGCGGACGGGAGGCAAGAGATAAACCATGATTAAATTCAGCGTTTATTGTTTATTTATCAATCAAACATCATATTCTGGGGTTTTGATGGGCGATATTTCGATACGCCAACGCAGAATCTACGGCGACTGACCAGAGAAAAACGAAACGAATCGCGATTGCTCATATGCGTGATCCATTGATGTATTAATCTCTGATTACATTAGTTTATGCGCAGTGTACTTAATGTGAGTATCTGGAATTTATCCGGTATTTGATGTTAACATTACACCTAATATAACGTTGCACTAATACTTGTGTGTGTGTAATGTAATGCAGTGATCAAATATGAGGAAGGAAAATGACCTAGATCCCATAACTTGTGCTGTTTAACTTGTGCTGTTGAACTTGTTACCAAACTACCTCATTTACAGTCTCAAGCATGTATAAGAGAAAAGTAAACGCTTTAAGTCTTTGTGTTATCATGCAGGGGAGATGGTAGCATCCGGATACAAATAAGGTTGTTTAACAAACCTAGTATGCCTTTGCGATTATGTTTATTCATGAAATATGATTCTTTGCTCACTTTTCCAGTAGAGGTGATTGTGAAGAGGTGATTGTGAATAAGTGAGTGAAAAGTGAATGTTCAACGTGCACAGTGAATACATACAGGCCAGCCTATTCCCTGACGAGTGTTCAGTCACACACAACACGTTCATCAGGTTCTCTCTGATTGCGCACACACCTGGGTCATCCATTCGTCACTGTACGTCAGATAGTTTCAGTCCGGAGGGGCGTGCCACGTGTGATCAGAGATAGTACACCGTGTCATGCAACATAACATCAACCAACACTCAGAGGGTAGAGAGAGAGAGCAGAGAGCAGGGTCGACACTCTGAACCCAAACCACTAAATCCATACCTCGTCTACCGTCTGTCCGCCGGCTCCAAGCTCAGGGATGACGACCTACCAGGAGTTCATCCAGCAGAATGAGGACCGCGACGGGGTGCGCTTCAGCTGGAACCTGTGGCCCTCCAGCCGCCTGGAGGCCACCCGGCTGGTGGTCCCGGTGTCCTGCCTCTTCACGCCCCTCAAGGAGCGCCCTGACCTGCCTCCCGTCCAGTACGAACCCGTCATGTGCGGCCGGGCCAACTGCAAGGCGGTGCTGAACCCGCTGTGGTGAGTGGAGGGCCGACCGGCGCCCCCCCCCGTGGGGGTCTTCTTCTGTGTGCTGTTTGTGTCGTACTTGTTTATCCGTCGTCTTCCAAGACTCCCCTGTTCAGAGTTCACCTAGACTCTGCCTAGCAACCCCCTCCCTACCCTTCTACTCGTATGTTGTACATCCTGGCAATTATTGAATGTCGTACTTAGTTGTGTAGCATCTTACCCTAGCTATCTTGATTACGGGGAATGGGTTAACCTAGTGATGGTTAGTGCTTGGCACTTGGTTATATGACCATCCTTACTGTACCGACAGCCATATATTGTTGTTTCTCTTTCTTCTGACAAATGTACTGATTGTAATTTGCTTTGGATAAAAGCGTCTGCTAAATGTAAATGCCTTTACTGGGGCCGTCGTAGAAGGTGACTCAGGGCTGACTAGAAGACAGGAGGTGATAGGATATCTCTTCATCATCCCGGTTGGGCAAACAGTTTCTTGGCAGCCGTGCTGCTGTGTTTGTGTTTCTAACGTCACACGATGATAGTGACTCTACTCTTTAAATGCCAACACATCAAGTTGGCTACACCTGCTGTCAAACTGCAATCGTTGAATTGCAGTTAGTCAGCGTGCTGCTTTCACAGTGGGGCAGAAAAGTTGTTGTACACGGGGTGTCCGCGCATCCTTGAAAGGTCTTAAAAAGTCTTAAATTCATGTTTCTAAATTGAAGGCCTTGAAAAGTCTTAAATTCGTTACAAATGTCATATGCTGGTCTTAAATACTGCAACACAAGGTCTTCAATTTGTCGGGCAGGACTTTTTATGTTTTACTTTTCTCGTGGGACTTTTCAGGAAGGCCATGTAGAGAGGCTTCTTTCTTGCTAGCTGCATATATAAACGATTATCTGCATGCTTGCTAGCTAGTCTGCGACAATGGGTAGGTGAATAAGTCTCATTGAGTGACACACATGCTATGCTTGGGTTACAATACAGTAGGATCGCCCCCCACCATTGCGTGTTTTAGGTCTTAAATTTCATTCAAGGTGGTATAAGGTCTTAAAAAGTCTTAAATTTGACTTGCTGAAACCTACAGATACCCTAATGTTTTGTTGCTTGTTTTTACAGTCAAGTCGACTTCAGAGCTAAAATATGGGCGTGCAACTTCTGCTTCCAAAGAAACCCAGTGAGTATTCATACCAACACAGTGACGAACGTTCTGTTCTAAAGTGTCGATGTGTACATGCTGTCTCCAGCGATACGATTAGACTGACGCTCTGCATCTCATCTCTGCAGTTCCCGCCCTCTTACGCGGGGATCTCCGATGTCAACCAACCAGCCGAGCTCATGCCCCAGTTCTCCACCATCGAGTACGTCGTACAGGTAAGACACGCCCCTTCATCACCGCCGAGCTCTGCTGCCATGGAAACACACACACACAACCCGCGCACAAAACACGCTTAAATGGCATCTAAGGATTAGAGATGTTCCTTCCGATACCATTTTTCCCTCCCTGATTTTGAGTATGGGCCGATACAGAGTTTTTACACATACAGAGTCTAGCATTGTAACTACCAATAGCACTTGTTCGTATTGAAGGGTTCTCTTAAAATTACATCAATGTCTACTAGGTTCACTTACTGTCGACAATATTTGTATTCCTGTATGTGAGCGTCCAGGTTTTTTCCGACTTGTTATCGGAACAACTCTACTAAGGATTGGACAGGTTGCTCCTAGACAGTTCTATACAGAAGCAACGGCCCGGCAAAGCGCCTTATCCCGTGAACACTTAGGCCCTGGCGTGAACCATTTGTACCCTTATGAACAGGAGGCCTGATTCCTCCTCTAGTGAAATGTGTTGTCGTCACTCCCCCTCTGAGCTGGGTCTGTTCAGCAGCGACAGCCTTCGACCGCCAGGCTCCGTCTATCTGCTCTCTAACAATGGCTCCACACACCAGCATCGCCGCCGCAGACGGGCATAAAGGCGTCTCCTCCTCACGGCCTCTGTCTCCCCCCCCCTTCCAGCGTGGGCCGGTGGCCCCTCTGATCTTCCTGTACGTGGTGGACACCTGCCTGGAGGAGGAGGACCTCCAGGCGCTCCGGGAGTCGCTGCAGATGTCCCTCTCCCTGCTGCCGCCCAACGCCCTGGTGGGGCTCATCACCTTCGGCCGCATGGTGCAGGTCCACGAGCTGAGCTGCGAGGGCATCGCCAAGAGCTACGTGTTCCGGGGCACCAAGGAGCTGTCCTCCAAGCAGATCCAGGTGGGACGCCTGAACGAGCACGCACGCACGCACACACACACACACACACACACACACACACACACACACACACACACACACACACACACACACACACACGATCCAGGTGGGACGCCTGAACGAGCACGCACGCACACACACACACACACACTCTCGATCCAGGTGGGTGGGGTCGGACCGCGCCCCCCTGACCGCCCTCGGTGATCGAGCGATCAGTGGGTTTGACTACCAGTCGTAAACAGTACTGGCGCCTCGAAGCCAGATGCTCCCGTTCTTAGCTGTAGGCATCCTCGAGCACGACGCCAACCGCTGTGACGAATCTGAGTCTGCTTAAGGACTGAATTCTGAGTCTGCTAAATGACTGAAATCTGAATCTGCTGAATGACTTAAGTAAATCACATAACCGTCTTTAGTAAATAGTAAACGTGTATGATTGAGCATGCCCCCCCCCCCTCCTGACCCCCTCCAGGGGTGTGTAGCGATGGGAGCCTCAGTGGATTCCTCCCTCGTCATAGGGTCAGGTTTCATCCTATCATGGGTCATGAATAGAACATGAGTCTGAGCTTTGGAAAACAATGTTATGAATAATACAATGTTCCTGGTCAGCCATTGCAATGAGAGGAGAGAGACACCCCTCTGTTGTGGACCCCCTAAGTGGTTCACTGATGTTCTATAATAGCCACGGTACCCGTTGTTTTATACCCGGGATCAACTCGGCTGTGTTTATATCAGGACGTGAAACACCGACAAAAGAATGACCTGAGCTCAATGGTCTTCAAGCGACATGTTGCAATATCTAGTGTGAATGTTTGTGTGTGTGTCCTACACACTTATTGTATGTTGTACGTCCTGGCACTAAGGAACAGTACTTAGCATTGTGTAGCATCTTATACTTATCTCTGTTGTGTACGGGGAATGTGTTAACCTAGTGATGGTTAGTGCTTGGCACTTGGTTCCGTGAACATCCTCCGCTGTACCGACAGAGATATATTGTTTCTTTCTTCTGACAAATGGTCTTATTGTACTGAATGTAAATGTAATGTGTGGGTGTGTGTGTGTTTTGTAGGAGATGTTGGGTCTGATGAAGCCGGCGGTCTCGGGCCAGCAGGGCCGACCTGCTGCCCCCCAGGACCCCTCAGCCACCTGCAGGTAAGACCAGAAGAACCTCGTCCTCGGTATAATCCTACACCCTGACCTCTGGGCGGTGGGCGGCCTGGGGCTCAGGAGGCAGAGCGGGTGGCCTGGGAACCGGAAGGTTGCTGGTTCGATCCCCGGGGATTGGACGGGTTCGTCCTTAGACCGTTCTATACAGAAGCAACGGGCCGGCAAGCCACAGGAGCAGTCAGGGTGAGGCGTCTCGCTCAGGGACACCTCGACACTCCGCTAGGAGTGTCGAGGTGTCCCTGAGCGAGACGCCTCACCCTGACTGCTCCTGGCGAGCCGGCTGTCGCCCTGCGGGGCCGGCTGTCGCCCTGGGGGTCCGACTCCGCCGTCGGTGTGTGAACGCCGTGTCTGTAAGTCGCTCTGGACAGAAGCGTCGGCAGCGCCCCCCCTGAACGCTCCCCTGTGCGCCTAGGTTCCTCCAGCCCGTGCACCGCGTGGACATGAACCTCACCGACCTGCTGGGGGAGCTCCAGAGGGACCCCTGGCCCGTCCCCCAGGGCAAGAGGCCTCTGCGGTCCACCGGCGTGGCGCTGTCCGTGGCCGTCGGCCTGCTGGAGGTGAGCCCCCCCCCCCCCCCCGCGACTTCCTGCTCACACAGGAAACACCGTGTTTCTATGGTTACCGACGATGCTTTTGTCGTTCCGCGCGAAGCGATCGCGTCGCGGGACGTGTTGTGTACGCTAGGTTTTTGGAGCATGTGAATTCAGACTCCTGTGTTGACTCAGGTGAGCCTTGAGAGTGTTGAACTCTCAAGGCTCACCTGTTCCGAGTCCACCTGGACTCCGCCTTCCCCTTACCCCCCCCACCCCCCACACCCCTCTTACACACTTATTGTACGTTGTACGTCCTGGCACTTGAAAATGTACTTGCCATCGAGTAGCATCAGTAGCTGTCGCTGTCATCTATGGGGAATGGGTTAACCTAGTGATGGTTAGTACTTGGCCCTTGGTTCTATGAACATCCTTACTGTACCGACAGAGATATATTGTTGTCTCTCTTCCTTCTGACAAATGTACTTATTATTAGTCGCTGTGGATAAAAGCGTCTGCTGAATGCCCTGAATGTAAATCTAAATCTAATCTGTAGTACGCGTGATGTGAACTATTACTACTAGAAAGGTATTTTTAGTTTTGTTGCCAAAAATGATGCAATCGTATGAGTGCGTTCTGTTCTGAACTTTGACCTACTCACAGAGGATCGTGCCACATGTCCCTTCCAACAATCACAACTCCCCTAAACAAGCGCTCACACCCACGCACACACACTCACACCCACGCACACACACTCACACACACTTGATATCTTTAGCTGTTTATCTGTACAGAACAGTACTGGGCCAGTTCAAAGATCGGTTTGTTGTCAATCCTCCCTCGTGTCTCCCTGTTCCCTCACTCCCTGTTTCCTCACTCCCTGTTTCCTCACTCCCTGTTCCCTCACTCCCTGTTCCCTCACTCCCTGTTCCCTCGCTCCCTGTTCCCTCGCTCCCTCACCCCTGCCGCCCCTAGAGACTAGCGTTAGCTTTGTGTTAGCAATCATCTATAACTAGTAAAACCAGTAAAGCGAATATTTGTGGACTTAAAAGTAGAGGAACATGTAGTTTGAGATTCTGCACCACCACCCCCCCCCCCCCCGCCCATCGGGGTGAATGAACACGTTGAATCAACAGCAGAATGTACACGTTCAGATCCATGGTGGAGCTTAGACCAGGTCCAAGAGAGACACCGTTCCTACTGTACATACATTTTAACCCCATGTCCTCAACTCTACCGCATATGAACCCTTTGGCTGATTCAGACTAGGGGTGAGAATCAGGGTACCTCACGATACGATAAACTATACATGGCCATGCGATACAGATAATATCACGATAGTGATTCTGCGATAATCAATATATTGTTAGACAATCCTATAACGTTACATCAGGATATATGTCTCACTCTAAATTTAAAATGGCCGTAAAAAGGTATGGTGCTGGATTTCTGTCTTTATTTACGGTCCAACCTGAGTCTTCCAGCTACTTGTCTTTGGCTAGTTAACGTCCGTTCAAGTTTCCCTCATCTGTGTGTTGAGCGCCCCCTGGTGGAGCAGGGAAACCTGTTTTAAAGCGCCTTCGTTTATTAACTAAAATATCAATATTTGGAGTGTTATTCCTAACTAACTCTTGATGAATAAAGCATAAGAATGCGAAAATAAATCTTAAAAATCAATCGATTGTCGTATCGCACGAAGTTCGCCGTGTCGATATCTCTTCCCCGCCTGGCTCTGACGCCTCCTCTCTGTGTCTGCAGGGTGCCTTCCCCAACACCGGGGCGCGCGTGATGCTGTTCACCGGGGGGCCCCCCACCCAGGGGCCCGGCATGGTGGTGGGCGACGAGCTCAAGACCCCCATCCGGTCCTGGCACGACATCCAGAAGGACAACGCGCGCCACCTCAAGAAGAGCTCCAAGGTGACCGTCACAGACGCTCCCGTATCGGCCGATCCCGAGCCTATACCGATACAGCCTCTAGTACTGTTGTTATATAACTTGTTCTTATTGAAGGGTTCCTTTACGATGACAGCGATGTGTAGCCGGTGTAGTATAGGAGCTAGTCATGTGATGGTATCGGATCGTGCATAGTCTTGCGTACTCGCCGATACCCGATACTGCATTTTAGGCAGAATATGAGGAATATCCAATACTGATATCGGTACGGGAACAACTCTAGTGAGGAGGCCCAAGTATCAACCCCTGGACCTTCACCTGGATCCTAATAAATGACTTCTAATGAGCTTGGTTGATGAGCTGGATGAGTTCCAGTCGTTCCGTCCTCTAATGACCTGTGTTGTGTTTGGTCCGTCAGTATTACGACACCCTGGCCAATCGCACGGCCGTCAACGGCCACAGCATCGACATCTACGCCTGCGCCCTGGACCAGACCGGCCTGCTGGAGATGAAGTGTTTATCCAACCTGACGGGGTCAGTGGGACGTCCACCCTCTGGGTCACAACCATGTCTTCCAGGCCATTCAATTCAATTGTATTTGTACAGCCCTTAATCACCGGTAGTCTCAAAGTGCTTACAGGCCATTAGTTGTGGACAATACATACATGCATTCAAAACATTTTTACCTGGTGATGGCCGGTTAACCATAAGGAGAGTCCAGGCATCCAGTTGTAGTCACCGCAACACGCTAAAACAGACGATCAGAAGGGAGGAGTGCGTACAATGCAATCAGAAACGGAAACATTCACATGATCAGGCAGAAACTGACACGCATCATCCACGCCTTCGGCATTAGTCCGGCCAGAAGGGTTCTTCTCTCTCTCTCTCTCTCTCTCTCTTTCTCTTTCTCTTTCTCTTTCTCTTTCTCTTTCTCTTTCTCTTTCTCTCTCTCTCTCTCTCTCTCTCTCTCTCTCTCTCTCTCTCTCTCTCTCTCTCTCTCTGCAGAACCCTTTTGGGTTCTGCTGTTGAAGAGAGAAGGGATGGCGTTGGATACAAGGGGACCTAACCCCTGGTGTCGTCCGCAGGGGCCACATCGTGATGGGGGACTCCTTCAACACCTCCCTCTTCAAGCAGACCTTCCAGAGGGTCTTCAGCAAGGACTACAGCGGGGAGTTCCGCATGGCCTTTGGGGGGACCATGGAGGTCAAGGTGAGCGGGGGGGGGTCAGTTCAACCTCAGAGACACGACTAGGGGTATACCTGTAGACCGCCTCTGTTGTGTACGGGGAATGGGTTAACCTAGTGATGGTTAGTGCTTGGCACTCGGTTCTATGAACATCCTTACTGTACCCACAGAGATATATTATTTTTTCTCTTTCTTCTGACAAATGGACTTATTGTAAGTCACTTTTGGATAAAAGCATCTGCTAAATGTAAATGATGGCATTTGCTATTAATTATGCTATTTTCTTGATTAGATGATTTATCGATGAAATTAAGACATGTCGTTAAGACGATCCACTCTTGAATGTGTCGGACGTTCCTCCCACGCATTCCCCAGTTCACTGAGGATTGTAGCAGGTGTGTATTTTAAGTGTGTGACTAAGTGTGTGACTATGTGTGTGACTATGTGTGTGACTAAGTGTGTGACTATGTGTGTGTGTGTGCAGACGTCACGGGAGCTGAAGGTGTGCGGGGCCATCGGGCCCTGCGTCTCCCTGGGCGCTAAGGGACCCAGCGTCTCTGAGAACGTGAGTCACCGGCCCCGACTCAACCGGCACTCACTCACTGCTGCCTCTCAGCCGCAGGGAATGGAGAGGAGCTGTGTGTGTGTGTGTGTGTGTGTGTGTGTGTGTGTGTGTGTGTGTGTGTGTGTGTGTGTGTGTGTGTGTGTGTGTGTGTGTGTGTGTGTGTGTGTGTGTGTGTGTGTGTGTGTGTTTTCTCTTGCGTGTATGTGTGTTGTATTCTGATGTCTGTTGGTGCATTCTGATGTGTGTTGTGTTTTGACGTGTGTGCGTGTGTTTTGACGTGTGTGTGTGTGGGTGCATTATGACGTTTGTGAGTGTGTTCTGACGTGTGTGTGTGTTGTGCGTTCAGGAGATGGGCGTGGGCGGGACCAGTCAGTGGAAGGTGTGCAGCCTGAACCCCTCCACCACGCTCGCCATGTTCTTCGAGGTGGTGAGTCAGGTAAGACACACAAACACACACAGCCTCCCTCACACGGAGGTCTACTCAAACGGCCCGGGCGCCACAAGGTTCGGTCCTCTTCTCTGTGACTTTAACGCATTAGTTCCGACCAACAGGGATTTATCGTAATACACACCTAACTAAGCCTTCATTCTTGAAGAGTTTACTTTTAGGAACTCGAGCCATCGTGCGAAGGAGAATCCTTTGTTAGTTACCTCTGTGTGTCCTCTGAAACATGAGTTTGGCTTTCCTCTGAATCCTTTCAGTGACGTTTAACTTAATCACACGGCCCCCGCATTGTACCCAAGATCTGCCTCCACCTGTAGTGAGACTGATCGGTATCGTGTGTGTGTGTGTGTGTGTGTGTGTGTGTGTGTGTGTGTGTGTGTGTGCAGCACAACGCCCCCGTGCCGCAGGGCGGCCGCGGGGCCATCCAGTTCGTGACCCAGTACCAACACTCCAGCACCCAGAGGAGGATCCGCGTGACGACCGTCGCTAGGAAGTAAGAACAACGAGAGAGAGAGAGGGAGAGAGAGAGAGAGAGAGAGAGAGAGAGAGAGAGAGAGAGAGAGAGAGAGAGAGAGAGAGAGAGAGAGAGAGAGAGAGAGAGAGAGAGAGAGAGAGAGAGAGAGAGAGAGAGAGAGAGAGAGAGAGAGAGAGAGAGAGAGAGAGAGAGAGAGAGGTGGGTGTGTCGGCTGGTAACCGGAAGGTCGCTGGTTCGATCCCCGGCTCCTCCTAGCTGAATGCCGAGATGTCCCTGAGCGAGACGTCTCACCCTGACCAGCTGGCTGTCGCACTGCGGCTGCGGGGCTGACTCCGCCGTCGGTGTGTGAATGTGAGGCAGTATTGTAGAGCGCTTTGAGCGGCCACTGGTTAGTAAAGAGCTGTTTAAGTGCAGTCCATTAACCAGCTACGGTTCACATCATCCTGAGGACGACCTGGTACACGTGTGTCCACTCTACAGTGTAGTCGTCGTTGGGCGGTGGTGGGCGGGGTTGAACCGCTCTTTACACTATGGCCGGTCTGAGCCTGAGCAGAGTCAACACCGGCCTCGCCGCCAACAGGATGTTTGAACTGCGACGCGTCAGAAGCACTCTGCGCTCGTGCGTCAGTGCGCTCACATCTGCCTATCCCCTCCCCCTCCCCCAGCTGGGCCGACGCCCAGTCGCAGATCCAGCACATCGAGTCGTCCTTCGACCAGGAGGCCTCGGCCGTCATCATGGCCCGCCTGGGCGTGTTCAGGGCGGAGTCGGAGGAGGGGCCTGACGTCCTCCGCTGGCTGGACAGGCAGCTCATCCGCCTGGTGAGACACGCCCCCTCAGTCTGAGACACGCCCCCCCAGCCTGAGACACGCCCCCCCCAGACAGATCCTTCTACAGTCTACATCCACACTCCTTGAAGCCTTTGTAGCGGGCAGGCTGTCTTTAACTCAGTGATGAACATGAACTAGAACATGGAGCAAGACCAACTGGAACATTTGAGTCTTTTCAACATAATGTATTCTCTACGCCAGCCCTGTTTGTTGTTAAAGTGGACTCAAACGTTAACGCCCCCCCAGCCTGATACAGTTACACTAAGGGCGTTCAGCAGACGCTTTTACCCAGAGGGACTCACAATAAGTACATTTGTCAGAAGAAAGAGAAACAACAATATATCCCCGTCGGGACAGTAAGGATGTTCATAGAACCAAGTGCCGAGCACTAACCATCACTAGGTTAACCCATTCCCCGTGTACAACAGAGACAGCTAGAATAAGATGCTACACCATGCTAAGTACTAAAGATAGCTAGGATAAGATGCTACACCATGCTAAGTACTAAAGATAGCTAGGATAAGATGCTACACCATGCTAAGTACTAAAGATAGCTAGGATAATATGCTACACCATGCTAAGTACTAAAGATAGCTAGGATAAGATGCTACACCATGCTAAGTACTAAAGATAACTAGGATAAGATGCTACACCATGCTAAATACTAAAGATAGCTAGGATAAGATGCTACACCATGCTAAGTACTAAAGATAGCTAGGATAAGATGCTACACCATGCTAAGTACTAAAGATAGCTAGGATAAGATGCTACACCATGCTAAGTACTAAAGATAGCTAGGATAAGATGCTGCACAATGCTGAGTGCTATTTTTAAGTGCCAGGACGTACAACGTACAATAGGATCCCTCTAGGTGACGCGGAGCTCCGGGAATGCCGGCATTCCCGGCGGGGCGTGTCACCGTAGCGCCCGGCAGTAGTAGCTGGAGTATGACAGGAATGTGCGGCCGTGTGTCGTCGCCGAAGCGTGTGCGCTAACGTGTCGAGGCGTGTGCGGTGACGTGTCGAGGCGCGCTCTCTAAAAGGTTCCCGTCTCCATTCCAGTGTCAGAAGTTTGGCCAGTTCAACAAAGACGATCCCACCTCCTTCAAGCTGTCGGAGTCCCTGTCCCTGTACCCGCAGGTGAGTCAGCGCACCGCCCCCACCTGGTGGACGACCATAGAACTGCACCATGAATCGTTTATTGTTAAATACTCCCGCTGGCTTGGATTTAGATTTTTCTACCTTAGCAGATGTAAAAATAATTGTTATAATAACATGTATGAAGGAAAAGTCGAAAAAGCTTGATATCACCCCTATAATAGATGAGCTCTTCTGCGTGCTGCTCTAATCTCCTCCTCTCCCTCCCCCCTTCACAGTTCATGTTCCACCTGCGGCGGTCCCCGTTCCTTCAAGTGTTCAACAACAGCCCGGACGAGTCGTCGTACTACCGCCACCACTTTGTGCGGCAGGACCTGACCCAGTCCCTCATCATGGTGCAGCCCATGCTGTACTCGTACTCTTTCCACGGGCCACCAGAGGTCAGTGTCGCACCACACCCGGGTCCCCGCGCGAACCCCTAAGGGTACTTTGGAGTACTGCAGGGGGCACTCAGAAAATTACAAATAAATTAATTCTGAAAGCTAGAAAATGGACGAAAGTGGTTGAAATGTAAATCAGAAGAATATATTTCATGGCTTTTGTCCAAAAAAAGTGCCACTGGAAGGGGCTACTCATTTGAAAACAAGCCTTGCTAAAACATTTAGTTTTTATTGAGGTTCTTGTTCTGTGAGTGGTTTGTAGGACAAAGCAGCATGGAGACCCCGTTGTCGTGGTCTGCTCCAGGCTGTGTAGTGGGGTTTAATTATCTTTCTGATGGCTGTCGTTGGTTGTTTGAATCTCTTATTTCCGCTGGCTGGAGTGATAAGGCCTCCTCTGTGCGCTGCAGATAAACACGTGAGGGACGAACACGCCCTAGAAGCCTTTGTACCGGGCAGGACATCTTTGACTCAGTAATTAAGTGCTAAAACAAGCCAAACTGGAACATTTTAGTCTTTTCAACATGATGTATTCTCCACGGCAGCAGCTTTTGCTGTTAAACTGGACTCAAACGTTATCGTTTATTTCTTTTAGAGTGGTGATATGTCTTATATGTTCTTCGGCCTAATGATTTGCAGAGAACGGTTATGATCCGATGTTCCTGCCCATCAAAGCAGACCGCTTGGTGAACGCTTTAACACTTTTACCCTACCTCTACCCCTACCCCTACCCCTACCCCTACCTCTACCCCTACAGCCGGTGCTGCTGGACAGCAGCAGCATCCTGCCGGACCGCATCCTCCTCATGGACACCTTCTTCCAGCTGGTCATCTACCACGGAGAGGTGAGAGAACAGCCCCTTCGCCTCGCAGGGGGTAAATGTTCCTAGGTTCAGATGTTGGCGTCCCTCAAAGTAGACAAACCCACAAACGGTTTGGAAGGCTTTCATGAATGAGCTCATGATGCTGGTCATGTCGTGGTTGGATGAAGTCTCTCTGTCTCTGTCTCTGTCTCTCTGTCACTCACTCTGTCTCTCTCTGTCTCTCTGTCACTCACTCTGTCTCTCTGTCACTCACTCTGTCACTCACTCACTCACTCACTCACTCAGTCACACACAGAGACCCTAGCTCAGTGGTTTGATGATTGACGACCTGTCATGTAGCTGGATGACAGAACGTCTCTCTCTCTCTCTCCCTCCCCAGACCATCGCCCAGTGGCGTAAGGCGGGCTACCAGGAGATGGCCGAGTACGAGAACTTCAAGCAGCTGCTGCAGGCGCCCCTGGACGACGCACAGGAGATCCTGCAGACGCGCTTCCCGATGCCGCGCTACGTGGACACGGAGCACGGCGGCTCCCAGGCTCGCTTCCTGCTGTCCAAGGTCAACCCCTCGCAGACCCACAACAACAGCAACGGCTGGACGCAGGTACGAGGGCCGGTGTGTGTGTGTGTGTGTGTGTGTGTGTGTGTGTGTGTGTGTGTGTGTGTGTGTGTCGACCACCATATGGCCAGTGCTGCATCTTGTCCGGTATCTTTGGCTTAGAAACGTTCTGCAATAACAGAATTATAGAAATACTGGGGATCAGCTCAGCTCTCTATTCTTGGGAATCTGTGGGAGAGATTTAAATCTGCGCATGACAATCAGCTGTTATCGTTCCCCTGAGTGGGAGAGACATAAACCATAAGTCGCTCCATGGTTCACATCGCTGCGAGTCAAAAGGCCTTCGATTGAACCATGGGCCTTGGGTTCAACGTGTGTGTGTGTGTGTGTGTGTGTGTGTGTGTGTGTGTGTGTGTGTGTGTGTGTGTGTGTGTGTGTTCATGTATAGGTAAAGATCTTCTTGTTTTACAATTAATTTAGCTTAAATACTATTTAGTACCACCAATCTTATAACTCCGGATTGGTCCATGCTGGATAAGGATAATATTCCAGCAGCCGTGCTAACCGCTCGCTAAGTGCCTCCCCCAACAGCCCTGACATAAAGCAGAGTTATCGTGCTTTAAGTTGTGCATTGATGGGAGGAGACCTCCACCAGTCTGGCTCTCCGGCCTCCCTCGGGGCACACTGGTTCTAAATCAGCGCTGTGTCTCCTCTCTGTCTAGGAGCCGGGGGCGCCCATCCTCACCGACGACGTCAGCCTGCAGGTCTTCATGGACCACCTCAAGAAGCTGGCCGTCTCCAGCTCCACTTAGACCGGCGTAGACCCAGCTCAGTCTAGACCCAGCTCAGCTAAGACCAACCTAGACCCAGCTCAGCCTAGACCCAGCTCAGTCTAGACCCAAGGCCCATCGACGAGGAGCCACGACGCATGCACCAACGATTGAATGATGGAGAAGCCGTAACTAGATTCCTGCTTACATTTCCCTTCTCTGAAGCTGAAGGACTCCGACCTCAGTGAGAGTTAACTTTAACATGTCGACTGATCTATAGGTGTTCCTTACGTTGATCCCCTGTCCTATGAAGAAGTCTATCCATGTTTTTTTTCCTGTCTCATGAATGAATGGTCGATTAACTGAGACGCGTTTCCCGTGTGGCGTCACCGGTGAAAACAGTTAATTTGACAGATCTGTATTTAAGTAATTTTACAAATACATAATAAATGTTTTCTGAGAAAATTCCCTTTGAATGATCAAGAATACGGTTGTGATGATGAAGTCTATTCTGGTGCTGATGACTGTTGATGTAGGCGGGGTTTCGATGAAGAGCGATCATTGTTTGTGTATTCTGTGTTTTCTAACCCTTATCTCGTCGGTTTCTGCAAACCTCGCCCGGTGGTTTGTACCCACTGACTGCCCCATATCTCACTGTCTCCTGTGATTGTAATTAAACATTTTAATATACTGTATAAATGGGACTTTTAACCAATGTTCAATGGTGACTCAATACATGAAGTCTCTGTCAGTAGAAGTCTTTTCTGAGGAGAATGTCATCTTCAATCATCAGTTCAGGGTCAACCTAGAACCTTCTCTTTGTAAGGCATCTCATCTTGAAGGCCAGGCAGGAGACAGAATGATCTGTCAGACTGTGCAATATAAATTATTAAGCAATATTTATATGTATAAACAGGTATTGCTTTTTTTGTCTTCTAAATTGAATAAATGAGAAAATGTAGTAGGCTATTGTAAAACGAATTTGACAATAATCGTCATGGCAAGCACGGAGTTTTTTTTTTTGGGGGGGGGGGCACAGCCGGGTTCCCACACGAGGCAAAGGCATCTGCTATCTGCTGTTGTAAAACAGCATTTTCATCCCACTCAGTAGGAGACATCCTGCCAAATCACCGACTGAAGCAGCTTTTGTTTTAAAAGCAGTGCGCGTTTGGGCACATTTCCAAAGCCGTGCGCGTTTGGACACATCACCACCACAGCTGTGCCTATCGTTACGGCCGTGCGCGTCCCTCCCTCGCAGCCTCGGACAGACTGTGCAGATTTGGGGAAATTGTCTTTTTTTTAGGCTCTTCCGCTCTGCTCCACTACTGTACATTAAGCCCGAACGCAATCCCGGTCATAAAACCCCCTCGCGCGGGCCGTCCTAGCGTCACGTCAATGGGGTGTAAGCGGATCTCGACGCGGCCCAGACAGTATGATTTCGAGGATCAGAGGAAGAAAGATTATGAAGACTAATCCTTTCGGTGCTATCTGCTAAGAGACAACTTCTACTCTTAAAAGCTTTTGACCGGAAGTTTGCAGTGAAAGAAAATGACGCGTGTGCGGAGATTACGCAGCAGCACAATGACCCATTCTGTGGCCACATATGTCCTGCAGGAGTTGTAGTACTAAACAAACTGCGAGGACGTTTAATCTCTGGACAGGAAAAAGACATAACGTAGTAAAAGGTTTTATTAATGTATGTCAGTTTGTAAGCCGCATAAGAACGGGTAAAGCATGGGAAGGGGGGGGGGGGGGGGGCTAGTCCTAAATATAAAAAAAATAATAAGGTGCAGTGTGTATAATTGAGTGGCATCTAGTGGAACGGACTTTGCAGCGATGGAATATAATATCAATATGTAATGACACCCCACCATGGTTGACTTTTCTGGGCTATTCCTAACATAGGACGCAGTAGCATAGAGGGTGGTGTGGGAAATCTGGATTATTGCACAGGTTTGATACTGAACATGGACTTTTGCCTCGCTGCCATGCAGGAGATCTCTCTGAGTGTGAGTGGTGATGGCTGGTTCGACCTGTCGCACACTGATCACTCAATGAACAACAGTGTGCAGCCTCACCGGCCCCGTAGTCCAATCAGACTCGACCAGGTGAGGCAGCCGCGTACCAGCCGTCATCCACACACACACGCGCGCGCACACACACACGCACACGCACACACACTCCCACACACACACTCCCACGCTATGTCTTATATAGTGTTTAATACCATGAAAATAATATAAGATATATGGTATTTTCGTTAGCTGAGAATGAGGTCTGTATGTCTATATGGAGGGGGGGTCGCCATGGAAACATCGTTTATGGTTCAGAGTGAGGAGAGGGGCGTGTTGTTCCCATGGCTACGACTCGTTAAGTATGCTCCATCTTTTCACCAACATATCACATTTAGACGGTAATTTCCCAAACGCTCAACTCCAGTATGATTAAATCCAAAGTATATTCTGGTGATCTTGGTCATTCACTTGGTGGTAATCCTCAATCTCACCGCTGGTCACCACTAAACTCTCCACACTTGACCTCTCAGCACTTGCCCGTCGGGAAGTCTCAGCGACGGCTGTCTGTAGGAACAGAAGAGGCTTAAGCCCAGAGTGTCTGTCTGCCCGCTGGCCTTCAGCCCCTCTCTGTTCCTTTACAATCACCAGGTTGTGCCCACACACTCAGGCTTAGTCAAAGCTGTATCTGGAAATGTGTCGTCTTGTTATCTTTTATCAAATCCGATCAGTTTTTGTCCGTCCGCTGAAGAAATCCTCAATGGCGATGGGCCGATGGACTTATGTAATGTGTGGTGTGGCGTGTGTGTGACACACTGTCATTATATAAATAATAATGTTTCGATGCATAGTCGACTGATACATACGTTATGTGTGTTTATGTTTAGATGTATAAAGAAAAATAGTTTGATTAATTGCCAATACTGGTTAGGAAATAGTTTGTTTCCATTTAGCCTATATAGCCTATAATAGGCCTATTTGAAATCGATCTTATGTTAAATCATTTCAATATTACATTTCCAAAAGGCTAAGCAGCATGTGTTTCGGATGGATCCCCACATCTTATCGCCGACAGGTTCAGTTGAAGTTAATTTAGAACCGAAATGTTCCCTCAACCTCCGACTTTTTAATCACAGGCCGAATCTTCGCTGGTCTGATTCTCTCTAATTGGTTGGTAATCAATCGATCCAAACAAAATTGTTCTGAAAGTCGAATAAATCGTACAGTACTGAAGTACAATTAAATGCATCATGATATTGTATCCAACAGGTGAAAAGTGTCTTTGAAACAAACTTTTTTTGTATTCGTAATTTAAGTTATTTCTTTCGTTTGGTGTTTTATCGAGCTAAGAACACGTGGTGGGGGGACCAGGGCGTGGTGGGTGAGGGGTCCCGCGTCCTGCCGGAACCTCATCACTATCAAGTGCCCAATCAAGAGACCACCAAGGCGGGACGGTTCTACTCTGCGCATCCTCCCTACCAGGCTCTCTCATCCCACCTGGAACGGGATGCACCATGCACCGGCGTTATTTCGAGAAAGAGGGCGGGACTTTCATTAACATGGGTTTAGCAGCAAGAGACGAGGGAAATGGACTTCCGGCAGAGGAAGAAACGTTTCCCTTACATGTTTCGGAAAATGCGCTGTCAATATTTCCTCAGGAAGCCGTGGACTGCTAACTGAAGCACATAGCTTATGGGAATTAAGATACCGGAAGCTGTGTGGAGGTAGAGCGGGATAACGTAACAAGTCAGGATCCTCTCCTCGCCTAACCCGTGGGAAATAAACCTTTATTGGAGGACTTGTGGCGAACGACGGCACACAACGCCGAGGATCGCACTGGTCCCTGCGTAACGTCTGTGGACAGAGGGAGACGTTTGGACATCATAGCCGTGCTAAAATCAATAGTTTATTTAACTTTTATTTCATAATGGGAATTAGTTTCGGCGTGCGTAAAGATCGGTCCTGTTTGCACCCATGAACTTGTTTGGGCGCCTGATTCTTCTTCATGGACCATGAAGACCACGCGTAAATGCAGGGCGTTGATCTCAGTGGGGTTGAACTTCCTGGCTCTTTTCTTCTCCATCACAGCGTTCATCACCACCTACTGGTGCGTCGGGACGCAGAGGGTACCCAAGCCCAAGTGCTCTAAGCTACGGACGCACCAGTGCATCGACTACGGGGTGAACGAGACGGACCCCAACAAGGTGGTCTACAGCTGGGAGACCGGCGACGACCGGTTCCTCTTCAGACAGTTCCACACCGGGATCTGGTTCTCCTGCGAGGAGAACATCAACGACGAACGTAAGATGTTCGGGTTCTTCACGTTATCAGGGTGGAGAGGAGACCTAGTGGTAGGAGGTCGGTCTCCTCTGGTCTCCAGTGGAAAGCCTAATATTTACTTTAATATATGACATACCTACTTTTAATATGCACTTATTAATTTGTATTTTGATTATTTTTGGAATGGATTAGGGGGATACCATGTTATATTGGGCATGATGGCATCATTAATTGCTGATAATTGTGCAGTTCTGCAGTTTTATAGCCTAGGCCTGTACAGTGAAACACTCAAATAAGGTATGGCTTAGTAGAGGCTTATACATTACAGAAAACACAATTTGCTGTTCATTTGACACATACACAAATAAGTAACATGTAACCTTATAATTAAAAAGAACAATTGCTTGTGGTCCATGGTTATTTGACATGCTTTCATTTAATGTAAAATCTCTATTATTTTGGATGATGCATTACTTTATTTCAAACTATTTTAATATTGGAACCTTTAAAACTAGAACCCATCTGAAGAACGCACACACACACACACACACACGCACACGCACACAGCATCAGTTGGCTGGCGGACGTGCAGAGAAGTGGTTTAATCACATCAAGCGACGAGGTCGCGGGACGAACCTAAATTCAGCAGCTTACGAGGCCGGGTGCGTCTCAGGGTCAGCCTCGAACACGGGCAGGGTGTGATGAGGTCACATCCTTCTCAACACGATCCAACTTTTTTTTGCCCGCCTCGTTTTTATCACGCAGGCCCACACCTCGCTTTAAGCAACACGTGGACAGCTCTGACAGCAGTTTGTTGTGGTGCTTTACAAGTGATGTTGATTTCTAATATTCAAATGAAATAGAATGCCGAGTATAAGTACGTCGCCCGGGATATCTCTATGTCATCAAGTAGCTGCTTGGGAGCGCCTGATTGGGGGAGTGAGACAGCTTGAGTTAATAAGGATTACGTAACCCAAAGCCTTGATGAGTTTTCCCCTCAAAGCAGCTGTTGCTTGCCCTATTCTACCTGATTAAAGCGTTCCATCCACCAGCAATCTGAGCCCTCACACTCTGCAGGGACTGCTCCGGACGGGAGAGAAAAAACTAAAATGTTCGAAGTTGCTATTATGTGTTGTCCTAAGCTGCTTGAAAAACAGCTTGAGAAACAGACGTCACGTATTAAGTATCGGGTGATGGGAGTTTGGGCCGAAAGATGACTAAATGGTCAAAGAACATCCATGTTTCTGACCGTTCTATATGCTTTTAATCAATATATTTATCCATGGACAATGATGGTGAATGTAAATCCGAAGCCTTGGCCGGCACTGTCTGACACTAACTGTGTGTGAGTTTATAAACGCCTTGAAAGCAATCGCAAAAGAAATACACACTGAATTTGACAAGAGTAAATATGACACTGGTTTGGCACTGAGTGTGCTCATTAATCTATAGTGCTCTGAACTCTGAAGACTCCTTCTCTTGATACCAAGCTAGTTCAACGTGATCTTCTGAACCAAAGTCCTCCTCCTCTAAAGAGACAGACACACAGCCTTTAACGTACCCTAGGGATGGCATGTGGCTCGGGAGGTATAGCGGGTTTACTTGTAACCGGAAAGTTGCTAGTACGATCCTCTTACCTGAGTGTCGAGGTGTCCCTGACACCTCACCAAAACAGGGTATGCATGCAGTCCATTTACTATAACCTAACAGTGTGGTTTAAACACCTTTTATGTGACGTGTTTCTTTACCTTTGCAGGTGAGGAATGCAGAAGCTTCATCGATTTGGCCCCAGCCTCAGAGAAAGGTGAGATTGAAGCCCTCATGTCTAGTTTCATATCCTTCCTCTTTTCTCTCTTACTCTTTTCTCCTCTTTTACATTTACATTCGGGGCATATGGCAGACGCTTTTATCCAAAGCGACTTACAATAAGTACATTTGTCAAAAGAAAGAGAAACGACAATATATCTCTGTCAGTGCAGTAAGGATGTTCATAGAACCAAGTGCCAACCACTAGGGATGGTCATAGAACTGAGTGCCGAGCCCTAACAATCACTAGGTTAAACCATTCCCCGTGTACAATAGAGAGATGCTACACGATGCTAAGTACTATTTTTAAGTGCAAGTGGGTTCATCAGTTGGCCAGAGGCCCAATCACCGGACCTCATTCGCTGATAGATGGCGACTTCGCAGACTTTTGTTTACAAGAAAAACTTTGAGATTACCTCTTTAAATAGGTCTAAGGCCGGTTAACAATAATGTGACTCCAGAACCACCCACACATACAGTCAGGAAAAGCTGAAAGGGAGATGATTTGTTATTTTATTTAAAAATTCAGAAAGCATATTAATAGAAACATTGCGCAGTCATGTGTGTCTTTATCTGTGTAAACCTATTCTGGCTGACCTGAGTTCATCAGGTAACCACTTAGTTTTCAGTACACACCCTCTTATTTCTACTTGAACTTATTTTCAAACACATCAAACCATTTTTCAAGATGAAAGCTCAGCCTGTTATGTCACGGCCTGACCTTTCAAAAAGTTTCACTTTCCCTTCCCGTCACAAGAGAAATAGGGTGTCAGCTTTGTTTACTTTGCAGGGGGATATATATTAGTCAGGCTGGATTTATAGAAAGATGAAACGGCGTCTAGCGGCTGATGCATTAGTATTCAGCTCTCACCAAAGTGCTCCTCGCCAACATCGACTGAATGGAGGTCTGGCGTTGGTGGGATGGAGAGGCAGCAGGCCTGAGGTGTAGAACGCAGACTCTGGAAGAGTTTAGAACAACGTTTAGCCGCTTAACACCCAGACTGGCATTCCTCCGTTGTGGGATTGGATTCTGTTCAGTTTCACACAATGTCGTCAGTTATGAATATGAAACAGCTCTATCGTCTCCGGGCAAAACGGGAACATATCAGAGCTCCACCAAGCTCGTTATGCAAAATAGATGTGTCGTTTCGGTCGCACACCATTAGGCTTGGTTTATTACGCGACTAATGACTTCTGTTGCATCCAGAGAATGGTTTTATGTAATGAAGATGTTTTATATATTTAGGCTGTTTTATTGTAGTGTATGTGGGATTGTGACCAGTAGAGATGTTCCCATACCTTTTTTTTCCTTCGCAATACTGATTCCTTCTTCCTGAACTTGAGCATCGGCCGATACTTAGTATATCCCAATAGAGCATCTAGCATTGTAGCTACTAATAGCACTTCTTATTACTGAAGGGTTCTCTTACAATTACAACAATGTATTGCCGGTTCACTTACCGTCGACAATTTATATATATTTTTATATAATTTATAATCTATAATCATAATGATACATTTGTATTCTTCTAGATTAGCGTGAGCATCCATGTTTTTTTCGAATTAGTTTGAATGCACGTAGGTCGTAGATGAAACGTTTCCCATTCCGACTTTCCACCTCTGAGCGTTAACGAACGCAGCATAACACCGTAGTGTTTGATGTTCTCTGCCTGGGTGGTAAAGGAGTCACGTGATGTAATCGGATCGGCGCATAGACTTGCGTACTCGCCGATACCGATCGTACCAGGATCGGAGGAACCTCCGCTCCTGGTATCGGTGTGGGATCAGCTCCAGTGACCGGCTGCTGGTTGTGTTGCAGGCATCCTGTGGCTGTCGCTGGTGTCGGAGATGCTGTACATCATCCTGCTCATGGTGGGCTTCAGCCTGATGTGTCTGGAGCTGGTCCACTCCAGCAACATCATCGACGGCCTCAAGCTCAACGCCTTCGCCGCCATCTTCACCGTTCTCTCAGGTATTCCGTTGTTTTGCCTTACTAAGTTCTAGAGCTGTTCCGATACAAATTTTTCCTTCCCGATACCGATTCGGATACTTGAGTATCGGCCGATACTGAGTATTTGCAGATACACCATCTGGCATTGTAACTACTATTAGCACTTGTTCTTATTGAAGGGTTCTCTCGATGACAGAGGCGGTTCACTTACTGTTGACAGGTCTTTTTTCACTTTTTTCAACGTGATGGTATCGGATCGGCGAGAGGACATGCGTACCCGCCAATACACGATACTGCATTTAGGCTGTATCAGAGGAATCTTCAATACTGATATCGGCATCGGAACAACTGTACTAAATTAATTTGTAATTTTTATTTTGAATCTTGTGATCATTTGACATGTCACTCGGTTTCTATCAATCTTTGGCAGAATGTGCCCTTTGAGAGGTCATTTTTTCTTATAATTATATAAATAAAGTTACTTGATCCATTCCGAGGACAAACCTTCCCTCAGATAGATATTCAACAATCGTTAGGTCCCATTCCCTGTATACAAATACATATAAAATGCTGCACTCATTATTGAATTTGTGAAAAAGTTCATCATGGCTTTCTTGTGTTGTGTTTGGATATTACCACCAAGCCGCGCTCTGTTTGCTTAGGATTTTGTTGAATGGTTTCTAACCAATCTAAATATAAACACGACGCAGCAATGGAATTTACTGGTGGAAAGCCGAGCGACTGGCAATGCGCCTCGGTTGGAAAAAAACTTGTGGCTGACAAGAGGATAAGAGGGAGAGTTATCAGTGGGTTTAAGGGGTATTAACCTCGCGATAAAATCTCCCAAAATAAAACCAGAGTCCCTTAGGATGGAGAAATCTCTTTCAAGATGGCCGCTGCAATGGGGTTGCTCACCATCGCCTGCTCAGGCACCTGTGAGAGAGACTGACTGACTGACTGACTGACTGACTGACTGACTGACTGACTGACTGACTGACTGACTGAGTCCACCGGTGCATGCCACAGTAGCTGTATGTGTGCAGGCGCGTGTGTCTAGCCCTGTATGGCTGCGAGCTTGCACGTTCTGTCCCGTGTCCCTTTGCGTGTCCACAGGTACGTGGTGCGGTGGCTGCCCGTGCGTCTAACGCCGTGTTGTCCGTCCTCCAGGTCTGCTGGGCATGGTGGCCCACATGATGTACACTCAGGTGTTCCAGGCCACGGTGAGCCTGGGCCCGGCCGACTGGAGGCCCTACAACTGGGACTACGGCTGGTCCTTCTGGTAGGTCGGACACACGCAGCACCACCAGCACCAGCACCAACACCACCACCACCACCACCACCACCACCACCACCACCACCACACGCAACACCACCACCAGCACCACCACCACCAGCACCACCACCAGCACCACCACCAGCACCACCAGCACCACCACCACCAGCACCACCACCACAACCACCCCCACTATCATCACTACTACCACTACTATCACCACCACCAACACCACCTCCACTATCACCGCCACCTCCACCAGAACACCACCACCACCAACTCCTCCTCCACCCCCTCCTCCACCACCCCCTCCTCCACCACCACCATGTGTGAATGTGAGGCAGTATTGTAAAGCGCGTTGAGGGTCCACTGGTCAGAAAAGCGCTGGATAAATGCAATTTTTCCCATATACCCCCACCCCCACTGCCATCGGGAAAGCCCCCAGGGACGCCACAGAGTCGGGCCGTCTTCCGTCCTCTCACCTCATCCTATCACGGGCCTCTAATGAGACCGGCCCATTGCTCCCATGTCACGCTGGGATTAGGCTTTAGCCGCCACAAAGCCCCGATACAGGCGTGATTGGAATTGCGTAAGGGTATAAAATTTCACCCGTCCACAATGAGGCACCGTATGTTAAAAATGTATCTCGGCCAAGAGGTCACGTGACGCTTTAATGTCGATACGTGGAAGAGACGTCCGGAGAACGGGGCGACGAGATTATGAATCGATTGACCCGTCTCGCCGACGTGTGACAGGCCAGGGGGAGTGTGTGTGTGTGTGGGGGGGTGGGGGTGGGTGGGGGGGGGGGGCTTAACATTTACATTAATCCCCGCAAATCAGATATATTTAACCAGCATTGAAGATAAACAAATATGAACGAATGTATGTCGAGAGTGAGCGTGGGATTGGTCACTGCGGCCTGGCAGTGTTCTGGATATCCTCGCAGCCAAGAGTTTAAACCCAGCGAGTGGAGGAGTGGCTCGGCCTGCCAGAGCATATGATGTTGATGTGGTTCTCCTTCCCAATCCCCTCCCTCTCCCCGTCCCCCCCGTCCCCAGCATGGCGTGGGGCTCCTTCACCTGCTGCATGGGCGCCTCCGTCACCACACTCAACTCCTACACCAAGACGGTCATCGAGTTCCGGCACAAGAGGAAGACGTTCGAGCAGAGCCTGCGGGAGGAGCAGGCCCGCGAGGCCTTCGGCTACTTCAGGGAGCGCGGCCTGCACTCCATCTCTAAGGACGTGGACGACTACCACGGCCAGACCCCCCAGGGCAGCCGCCGCTCCCCCGCGCACGGCTCCTCCCCCTCCCTGGACCTGAGCGACACCACGGGGTCGCTGGGCGAGGAGCAGTGCTGAGCGGGAAGGTGGAGTCAGGGCAGCGGGGGCCGGTCGTAACGTCTGGGGTCATGGAGCTGTAGTAGGAGCAGCAGGGGCCGGTCGTAACGTCTGGGGTCATGGAGCTGTAGTAGGGGCAGCAGGGGCCAGTCGTAACGTCTGGGGTCATGGAGCTGTAGTAGGAGCAGGGGCCAGTCGTAACGTCTGGGGTCATGGAGCTGTAGTAGGGGCAGCAGGGGGCCAGTCGTAACGTCTGGGGTCATGGAGCTGTAGTAGGGGCAGCAGGGGCCAGTCGTAACGTCTGGGGTCATGGAGCTGTAGTAGGAGCAGGGGCCAGTCGTAACGTCTGGGGTCATGGAGCTGTAGTAGGGGCCGCAGGGGGCGGTCGTAACGTCTGGGGTCATGGAGCTGTAGTAGGGGCAGCAGGGGCCGGTCGTAACGTCTGGGGTCATGGAGCTGTAGTAGGGGCAGCAGGGGCCGGTCGTAACGTCTGGGGTCATGGAGCTGTAGTAGGGGCAGCAGGGGCCGGTCGTAACGTCTGGGGTCATGGAGCTGTAGTAGGGGCAGCAGGGGCCGGTCGTAACGTCTGGGGTCATGGAGCTGTAGTAGGGGCAGCAGGGGCCGGTCGTAACGTCTGGGGTCATGGAGCTGTAGTAGGAGCAGCAGGGGGCGGTCGTAACGTCTGGGGTGATGGAGCTGTAGTAGGGGCAGCAGGGGGCGGTCCTAACAGCCTCCCCCCAGGCTTGTGAGGTCATTCATCCCCTGGTTTGGCATGATTGCGTCGAGGGATTTCTGAAGCCATTAGTGACTCTGGTTCACCCCCCCCCCCCCCCCCCCCCCCCCCCTGAGAAGCTGGACACCAACTGCTGCAGGGACTGATTTGTAGTCATTGGGTGGACAATAGAACTACAAGTCCCACATGGAGAGAGGGTGGGCAGGATCATCGTGTGGCCCGGCGTTAGGGCTGAACTGTTTGAAGGAATCACCGTAAAGACGAACACATCTCATTCACACTCTCAAGTCTCTCCGTGTATACCGACGCCGTAAGCCTTACACACTTTAGGAAACACAGTTTAGATGCACTGCACTTCAATGAAACCCCTCATCTTGTGACTCATCAAAGGAGGGTGTAAATAGTATTGGTAATCTGTTCATTAAACCTCAACTGTTTGCTGTCTATACCGTGCCTGCTTGCATCATATTTACAAAGACAAAAAAGGGCGATTGACGACGTATCCATATTCATGAATAAAATTATATCTTTCATTTTACAGTAAAAAAACATTATTGGGTTCTCCATACTTTTCATTGTGCGGATATTGTCATCATCTTGATGAGTGATTGTTCAACCATCCAACCTTTGGAAGCATCAACCATGTTGTTGTGCGTGCCTTGTCCTGCGGAGGGCAGTGTAGTGTCGAGAAATGCAACGCGTGTATTAACTGTGGTGACGCACGGACGGTCCGTGTTATTATAATACATCAGTATTACGGTCACAGCCATTAAGCCACGCTCCATTTCCCGTCCGTTTGGTCATTTAACTTAAGAAGCGTTTTAAGGAAGAGACATAAAACCTCATAGGGCACGACTCGGTTCGAAACCACTTGGAGTAAACAGGAGTAATGAGCATTTAGGAGTTCAGTTTGACAGACAATTAAGGACATTGGGAATGTTGTTTTCTTTTTAATTGAAACCATGTACAGTAAAAGCATTTTTTATCATTCATTTAAAAAACATGACTAATTAGAGAAACATTAATCCCATCCTTCAAAGGCATAAGCCTTCATTGCAAGAAAGAAATAGGTCATAAATAGGATTAATTTATTAATGAGTTTCGTATAAAAAGTTGCTCCATTTAGGTAAATAAATAAATGGATGAAGAGATTTATCAAAATGGTTCTTCGCTCACAAACAGAAATGATTAACTTCATAGAAATGCATTTGAGACCGTCTCTCTGTGTCCTTATAGATGAATATACATGAACTAACTAATTAACTATTGATTTGAACTATATTGCAAAGTGAGATTTAAACAGAAATAATTGACTTCTGCATATCTCCCATCTTCCCCATTCGGCCTATTGTGGTACGGTTGGTATGGAGCCCGGATAGTCTAGTCCCCACCGCTGGTAGAGTTGGTATGTAGCCCAGATAGTCTAGTCCCCACCGCTGGTAGAGTTGGTAAGGAGCCCAGATAGTCTAGTCCCCACCGCTGGTAGAGTTGGAATGGAGCCCAGAGAGTCTAGTCCCCACCGCTGGTAGAGTTGGTATGGAGCCCAGATAGTCTAGTCCCCACCGCTGGTAGAGTTGGTATGGAGCCCAGATAGTCTAGTCCCCACTGCTGGTAGAGTTGGTAAGGAGCCCAGATAGTCTAGTCCCCACCGCTGGTAGAGTTGGTATGGAGCCCAGATAGTCTAGTCCCCACCGCTGGTAGAGTTGGTATGGAGCCCAGATAGTCTAGTCCCCACCGCTGGTAGAGTTGGTATGGAGCCCAGATAGTCTAGTCCCCACCTCTGGTAGAGTTGGTATGGAGCCCAGATAGTCTAGTCCCCACCGCTGGTAGAGTTGGTATGGAGCCCAGATAGTCTAGTCCCCACCGCTGGTAGAGTTGGTATGGAGCCCAGATAGTCAAGTCCCCACCGCTGGTAGAGTTGGTATGGAGCCCAGATAGTCTAGTCCCCAGCGCTGGTAGTTGGCATGGAGCCCGGCGGGCTCAGTACCCGTCGTCGTACTCGTTCTGCGCCTGCTGTCGGGCCAGCATGGCCTGGATCAGCGCACTGGAGGAGCCGGGCCCTATTCTCTCTGGGCCCCCCCGCCCCCCGCCCCCCTCCGCCCTCCTCCTGGCCTCCATCACCTGCATCATGACCCCGGAGGCGGAGGAGGTCCCGCCGTCCAGGGGGACCGGGGGTCCCTCGTAGGCGTCCCTGGCCCGCATCACCCTGACCAGCGGGTCCTCTGAGGGGGGGGTCCAGGGGGGCTGCACCAGGGGGTCTGAGGCGGGGGGGGTCCAGGGCTGGTGGACCTCCGCCCGCTGCCCCGCCCTCAGGGTCAGCCCCAGGGCGTCGGAGGGGGACTGGCGCTCCGACGGGAGGGGGGTCCTCTGGAAGCTGATGGAGAGGTGGGAGGGAGAGGGGGGCTCCCGGAGGTAGGTCCCTCTGCTGCCTTGCTCAACGGACAGGAAGGTCTGCACCATGGCGTTGGAGCTAGACCGCACGCCCGTCGAGGAGCCGCCGGAACGCCGCTGAGGGGAGGGAGGGGGAGGGAGGGAAGGGAGGGAGGGAGGGGAGGAGGGAGGGAGGGAGGGAGGTTTGCGGCCGGGTTAATCATTTTTCATGCTTTTGTCCAAAGCGACTAACGGGGGACTCCTTGCTTAGGGACACCTCGACACTCACACTAGGACGAGCCGGGGATTCGAACTAGCAGCCTCCTGAGCTACTGCCTTTTTATTAGTAATGCTGAGCCGTGGGCTTTAGGTAAAAAACGCCCGTAAACAGACTCAGGAGAGACCAACCTGTTTCTTGATCTTGGACTTTGGTTGAGTGGGATGAGATTTCTGAAGAGCCTGAAGTTTGTCAAGCAGGAAGGTCTTGTCTTTTCCTTCCTAGGGAAGAAGGGGGTAGTAGGGCGAAGGAAGAACGATAAATGGGTAGAAAACGCTGAAACCTGAAGCGTGTTATGTTCAAGTGACAGAAGTAGGAGAGTGCAGGATACCAACAACCACAGACTCGTTTAGAAAAAAAAAAACACACACTCACATTAACGATTTGCTGCCTCAGTAGGAGAATGAGTAGCTTGCGACCTTGGGTGACTTGCCAGAAAACGAACGTGATGAACCTAGAACAGACAGCAGACAGATTAATCAGTTCATTCATCGAAAATATAGAAATGATTCACCAAATCCTCAACAAAAAAACACACACAGTGTGTGTGTGTTCCTATCCCATTGAACAATAAGTTCAATGCGATAGGAACACAAAGGATATATCAAAACACTACAAGGCATCTAGATTCAACCATTGGGTGCAATTTGGTGCTTTATTCTAAAATCCAGATCGAAATTGTTCATATTTAATTAAAAATAAATTACAATTTATCTTAGTAGTGGTTTATATTATATATAATTGTATGTTCTACATACACATTATACTGCCTCTGAAACTCACTCTTTGGCCAATACATACTTAGAAAGAAAACACAATACTCAGTGCCAGTAGTGTCGGGTCATAGTGACTCACAGGATGATGATGGTGACCAGGAAGTAGAAGATCTCACTGCGGACCACGTTGGCGTAGACCCAGACCGCCCATGCGGCGGCGGGCACCTTCTCCAGGCTGTTCATCCAGACCACCACCACACTGAAGGTACTGTCCAGGCCCTTGAACGGACCGCAGAATCGGGAAGGGGTCAGGCTGCCAATCGGAACAAAGGACACACACAACAGGATGTGAGGCGACAGTCACAGGGGAGATGTCCAGACGGGCCTTGATGGTCTGGCATTAATAGTTTGACCAGTCAGTTCTTTAGAATGTATATTTAAAGGGCTTTCACTCATAAAAGTTAATAGGCAGCACGAGGGAGTGAAATCAACTCATCATCAAAATGCGAAGAGTTTGCAGCACCTGTCAGAGACAATATAACCAAAGTCAGGTTGAATCTAAACCCTGTGATACTGAATGTGAGTCAGCCCCAGTCTTAAGACACTTCTCCGCTGCCTGAAACGGCTATGAATGTTTTTGCTGCTGTTGATAAAGTAATGCTCAGGAACGAAGTGATGCAGCTTAGACCCCAGGAGGGAATCCAACCTGTGTCTCCACAAAGAGGGGTTCCTTTATGGTGGCTGCGTTAGCGACTGAGCCCCTGAGCTGCCCCCTGACCTCTGACCTGTGACCCTCACGACCCTCTCCAGTACCTCCACGAGGTGTAGGCCACCAGGGACAGCGAGCCCCCTGACCCCTGACCTTTGACCTGTGACCCTCATGACCCTCTCCAGTACCTCCAGGAGGTGTACGCCACCAGGGACAGCGAGCCCACGAAGGAGGGAAAGAAGAGGAGCGCGATGAAGATGGTCTTCATCTGCGCCGCCCGGCCCACCCGCCGCGGGGGCTGGCAGTTCTGGATCAGGCTGACCTGTAGAGCACAGATACAACTCAGGCTGACCTGTAGAGCACAGATACACCTCAGGCTGACCTGTAGAGCACAGATACACCTCAGGCTGACCTGTAGAGCACAGATACAACTCAGGCTGACCTGTAGAGCACAGATACAACTCAGGCTGACCTGTAGAGCACAGATACAACTCAGGCTGACCTGTAGAGCACAGATACAACTCAGGCTGACCTGTAGAGCACAGATACAACTCAGGCTGACCTGTAGAGCACAGATACACCTCAGGCTGACCTGTAGAGCACAGATACAACTCAGGCTGACCTGTAGAGCACAGATACAACTCAGGCTGACCTGTAGAGCACAGATACAACTCAGGCTGACCTGTAGAGCACAGATACAACTCAGGCTGACCTGTAGAGCACAGATACAACTCAGGCTGACCTGTAGAGCACAGATACAACTCAGGCTGACCCGTAGAGCACAGATACAACTCAGGCTGACCTGTAGAGCACAGCTACAACTCAACACAGATAGAACTCAACCTGTAGAGCAAAGAAGAACTCAACCTGTAGAGCACAGATACAACTCAACACAGATAGAACTCAACCTGTAGAGCACAGAGAGAACTCACTGATATATTTAATCCCTGATATGTTACACACAGAACTAGGACACAGGTTCAGAGGTGGATGGTGGACAGGTATGTAGTTAGTTAGGCTGGTGGGTGGGCAGATAGACACACAGTTTGGCAGGGAGCAGACAGACAGGTTGGTAGGTGATACAGCCGAGTAATGAAAGGATTTGATCCATCACTTATTCATCCGGGCGGCGGTGTAACAGGCTGTGGTGAGAGATGGTCACCGATGCCACTGTATCTGATAATGGGAGGAGAGAGGGAGGCTCCTCTTACGCTCATCCACACACCCAGCCTACCTTCTTCAGGTAAAACAAAACCAGAAACTTGAAGATCTGGAGGACTGGCAGCAGAGGAGAAAAGTAGATCCCAATCCTGACAGGAACAGGAACACAGTCATTCAACTTATACACTGTATAAATGAGGTAAGGGTTTGTGTTTAGTTTGGTGTACGTTGCTCTGCTTCGATGTTGTTATCTTACCAAGCAAGCGTCTGAGCATAGATTAAATCCAGAACGTTCCTCGCTACGTCAAACTCTGGGACCCCGAGGCCTGGGATCCATCGAGTCCCGATCACCCTGAAATAAAATCAGGTTCTGTTGGCTTACAGCAACTCACTCACAGTCTACGGATGAGGACAGAGACTAAATGGTAAATGTACTGCATTAATACCACAGTATCGCTTTACAATATTGCCTCACATTCACCCATTCATGCACACATTCACCCATTCATGCACACATTCAAACACCGACGGCGGAGTCAGCCATGCAGGGCGACAGCCAGCTGGTCAGGAGCAGTCAGGGTGAGGCGTCAGGGACACCTCCACACTCCGCTAGGAGGAGCCGGGGATCGAACTAGCAACCTTCCGGTGACCAGCCGACCCGCTCTACCTCCGGAGCCTCATGCCGCCCGACTGAGCATCATTCACGCTTTGTGAACTGCAACCATGAAACGTACTTGCTCAGGAACTCTCCGAAGAAGGAACCCAACATCATGAAGAAGAAGTCGAAGACGACCAGGCGGTAAAGAGCCTGGCCCACCATGGACTCCCAGCACTGAAACACAGACGACACATCACTCACCGTGCCTCCCCAGGGTCCACTAGAACATCGGTTAGGATCAAACTGGGTTCAACGTACTAAGAACTTGTGGGCCACTTCGTTGACCCAGAAGTAGCAGAGGATGCCCAGGATGGACATCTTGAGGATCACATTTCTGGAGGAAACAAAAGAAAAATAGCATTCTTTATTTTATCCATTGTAATGATGTATACTCAATGAGATGATGATGAGATCAATCGATTTGTAATAGTATTTTCATATTTTTCAATCACTTAATCTTAATGTCATGGCAGTACCTTCTAATTCATACCATTTCCATACGTAATAACCACCCTCTGATAATGTTATTTATGGTATCATAACAAGACATGGATTGTGTTTTTGCACACCCAAGCAATCACACCGAGCTTTGCAAAAAAAAGGCTGTTCTACAGGTCTATTATGCCCCGTTATTAATAGCATACGGTTATGATAAGATAACGTTTGTCATGGTTCACGTTATAGTCCACTGAGCAAACAAAACCCAGTTGAACCTCATTCACATTAGAGATGTTCCAGTACCGTTATGAAAGAAACGGGATTGGGCCTTAAGCACAATCCCATTTCTACCCCTTACCCCTTACCCTTACCTTTTCAAAACTAGGGGGAGGGGTAAGGGGAAGGGGGAAGGGGTAGAAATGGGATTGGGCCCAACTCTGCTCTACATCAGAGCGCCTTCCTCAATGCCTGACCCTTGCACAGACACAAACAGCTCTGGGGTCAGCGCAGAGCTCTCAGTCCCACCTGATGATCAGAGCGTAGATCTGCCTCCGCTGGCTGGAGTACAGCTCAAACTTGTTGAAGAGCGAGTAGAAGAGGGGGACCACCAGGTTGATGAGGGACACCACGAAGGGCACCAGCAGCGTCTCCGCCTCGCGGGCCGGAGACCAGTCCTCCGTGTTGGTCGCTTGCTGCACCGCATGACAGAGAGCAGAGAGAGACCAGAGCCGGGAGATGGGGGGTTTTATGACCAGGGTGACCCAGGCAGATCTTATCAGTATGTACTGTATATGTGTTAGCGCCAAAAGTCATGACGCACATCTTACAGTAAGTCGACAGTCACAAGGGGAAGTTTATGACTTGACAGAAGCAATCAAGAGTCATGTTTCCCTAAGTAGCATTTGAGATCAAGCATTGATTGTTGATGATTGATTGTTTCGAACATGTATTCCAAGAATGACGACTCATTTTAAGATTAATGACCAAAACAACCTTACCACCCACACTAAACTAACAATCCAATGCTATATGCTTCCAAAATGGAGGCGGTCATTGGTCAATGACGTCTCAGTGTAAATGTCCTTTAGAATTTCTCCCTCTCATTTACATTTACATCCAGGGCGTTTAGCAGTCGCTTTTATCCAAAGCGACTCACAATAAGTACATTCGTCAGAAGAAAGAGAAACAACAACATATCTCTGTGGGGACAGTAAGGATGTTCATGGAACCAAGTGCCAAGCACTAATGATCGCTAGGTCATCTCCGCGGTAGGATACAAACGGATCCCATGTCGAGTGCGTCTCCACCTCAGCGAGCCGAATCACCTGCTGTTCGTACTGGCTGAGGTAGTAGATGGCGTTCCCACAGCCGACGGCCATGCTGGTGGAGATGAACCAGGCACCGAGGTGGATGCCAAAGTGCCTCATCTTCTCGGCGGGGGTCAGACTTGTCCCCTGGCTCCTCTCTGACATACTCTCCTGCAGAGGGGGGGAAAGACAGGGAAAACAAGGTTACCATGAGCGCAATACTTCAGGGTCGTAGGGCGGCCGTAATTCACGAGGTAGAGCGGTTTTGCTGGTAACCGGAAGGTTCCCGGAGTGTCGAGGTGTCCCTGAGCAACCTGTCCACCTCACCCTGACTGCTCTTGACGAGCTGGCTGTCGCCCTGCGTGGCTGAAACCACGTGTGTGAATGGGTGCATGAATGGGTGAATGTTAGGCACTATTGTAAAGCGCTTTGAGAGGACCCTGGTTAGAAAAGAACTATAGTAGTCCATTTACGATTTACAATCAGTACTCTATCAAATATATTCCCCCATCATTTCCTGGAAGACAGACCAAGGTCCACTTCCTGGTCTTAACTTCCTGGTCTCAAAACCTCCTCAAGGTCAACCCTGGCGTGGTCCCCTAACAGGTCGTCATGGTTACCTTGAGCTGGATGCGGAGGTTGTTCTTCCGCTGCCTCACCGCCTTCTCATTGGTCACGCTGAAGTCCCAGGTGCAGAGCAGCTGCCAGGAGCCGCCGCCCACCGGGTCAGACAGGACGTAGTTCATCTTGAACGAGCTGGCCATGCTGCGGGACACACAGGCACAGGGGAAAAGACTACAAATGAAATGGCCGCCGGAGACGCAAGGAAAGGGTTGGAATCAGCATTAACCACACAACAGGGGCATCAGCATGACGAGGGGTAAGGGAACGGTTAGGGTTTAGGGTTATGATTACGAGTAAGGTCGGGGTTGACGGTTAAGGGAATGGTTAGGGTTTCAGGGTAAGGGTTTTATAGTTAAGAGTAAGGTCAGGGTGACTGTTAAGGGAGAGTTTAGGGTTAGATAAGATACATAAGGTACTTATCCCAAACAGTAAAGACAACAGACAGTACAGGACAGTAGTTGGATTTATTTGATGGTTTTGGGTTGAGGTTAAGGTTAGGGTTCAGGTGGTTCTCTAGGGGTGACTGACCTGTAGAGGACGGCCGCTCCGCACAGCACCATGTAGGCGGCGATGGTGAAGAAGTAGGCCAGCTGGATGTTGTAGTGCACCAGGCCCGTGGAGGAGTCAGCCCTGTAGGCCCCGTAGTACAGGACCGTGTATCTGAAGTAGCCCTGGGGAGGAGAGCATCACAGTCAGTGAACTGTGGAGGCTGAGGTGGAGGCTGTGATAGAGGCTGTGGTGGAGGCTGTGGTAGATTAGAGGCTAGAGGCTGAGGTGGAGGCTGTGGTGGAGGCTGTGATAGAGGCTGTGATAGAGGCTGTGATAGAGGCTGTGATAGAGGCTGTGATAGAGGCTGTGGTGGAGGCTGTGATAGAGGCTGTGGTGGAGGCTGTGATAGAGGCTGTGATGGAGGCTGTGGTGGAGGCTGTGATAGAGGCTGTGATAGAGGCTGTGATAGAGGCTGTGATAGAGGCTGTGGTGGAGGCTGTGATAGAGGCTGTGGTGGAGGCTGTGGTCGAGGCTGTGGTGGAGGCTGTGATAGAGGCTGTGATGGAGGCTGTGATGGAGGCTGTGGTGGAGGCTGTGATAGAGGCTGTGATAGAGGCTGTGATAGAGGCTGTGGTGGAGGCTGTGATAGAGGCTGTGGTGGAGGCTGTGATAGAGGCTGTGGTGGAGGCTGTGATAGAGGCTGTGGTGGAGGCTGTGGTGGAGGCTGTGGTGGAGGCTGTGGTAGAGGCTGAGGTGGAGGCTGTGGTAGATTAGAGGCTAGAGGCCGGCTGTACTCACCGCTCCAGTGAGCAGCTCCAGGCCTCGGAAGGTCACGTTGGGGGGCACGTGGGGCACGTGGTCGTAGGCCAGCATGGGGACGGTGATGAAGCTGAAGTTGATGACGAAGGAGAAGACGTTGAGCAGGAGCAGCGACTTGAGGAACAGGAAGTAGGAGAGGACGCTGGAGCCGAAGGAGCCCCCGACCTCCTTCATGGTGCCCTGCCACAGGTCCAGGGCCTGCCTGGCCGCCGCCACGCCCGACGCACCCCTACGGAGAGACTGGAGGGACATTCCGCCGGTCAGGATCTATGGCGGGACCAATGATGATGAGCCTTTTGGAAACCAGGTAACTCAGGGTGACATGTGGCTCAGGGGGTGGAGCGGGTCGGCTGGTGACCGGAAGGTCGCTGGTTCGATCCCCGGCTCCTCCTAGCTGAGTGCCGAGGCGTCCCTGAGCGAGACGCCTCACCCTGACTGCTGCTGACCAGCTGGCTGTCGCCCTGCGGGGCTGACTCCGCCGACGGGGTGTGAATGTGTGCATGAAAGGGTTAATGAATGGGTTAATGAGTCACTGGTTAGAAAAGCACAGTGTAAATGTAGTCCATTTATCATTTAACTGTAGTATAATGGTGATTAAACGTATAGGCCCTTATAAAGTTGGATACGATTTAGAGGCCAATACTATTATGACAACACTGAGTTTACTTTGTTTACTGGGTCACATTCATCTATGTTCACGTTAAGTTAAAGGTTTTCAGAGGTTAAGGGGAAGGAGGTTTGGGTACAGAGTGAAGCTCCTCACCAACGACATGCGCTCAGAGCAGTCTGCAAGGCAGGACAGGTGGCGAGACTTCTTGGACGACTTGGAGGCCAGCACTCTGTTCCTGGGGGAGATGAGGACAGAGATATTATCTCTGCAGATTACAGGCCCCATAGATCTTTATGCCAGCGGTGGCAATCATCAGCGCATTCTCGGATCCCGCACCTGATAAACATGTTGAAATTAAATGCACATTGTGTGTGTGTGTGTGTGTGTGTGTGTGTGTGTGTGTGTGTGTGTGTGTGTGTGTGTGTGTGTGTGTGTGTGTGTGTGTGTGTGTGTGTGTGTGTGTGTGTGTGTCTGTGAGTGTGTGCGTGTGTGTGTGCGTGTGTGTGTTACATCTTGTGTATTTTGGTGTTGCTGATCTCTCAAGGCCATTGAAGTCGATCAAAGTGTTTGTTCAACCATACTTAAGTAGTTTTACTTCTCTCCGTGTTAATCATTAACTCAGGCCACATACCGGGAGCTGTAGCATTGACCCACCTGATGTGTTTCTTCTCATGGTAGGTCATGGGGAGTTTCCTGATGCCCTCGATGCGCTCCTTTGTGGAGCAGGCCATCAGCTCTTTCACCAAGTTCTGCTCCTCTGTTGCATTGGAAACCACAAACAAACAAAGCTTTCATCCTGGATGTTTTTTTTTCTTCCTTTGTTTCAGCCGCTGCATATGAGAACAGGCTGGTGGAGAATGGCTGACTCAAGACAGACCACACATTTATAGCACAAACGGTCCTCTTACCGTACTCCAGCTCGTTCCTGATGGCGCCCTCTGTGATTGACAGGTGGGAGGGGTCTCCGTTTGGAAACATGCTCATTCTCCTCATTCCCCTTAACCGCATCGTCATGTTGGCTGTGCACACAAGAACACGCACAGTTACACACCATGGAACCCTTAACTTAAAGATAGGAACCATTCACTTAAAGATAGTTACACAGGCCAAAGGAACCATTAACTTAAATATAGTAACACAAGGAAACATTAACTTAAAGATACAAAGGCCTAAGGAAAGATTGACTTAAAGATAGTTACGCAAGGAACCATTAACTTAAAGATACAAAGGCTTAAGGAATGATTAACTTAAAGATAGTTACACAGGCCGAAGGAACCATTAACTTAAAGATAGTTACACAAGGAACCCTTAACTTAAAGATAGTTACACAGTTACAAATCCAATTGCTCCTTTAAACCAAACAACCTTTTATAACCCAAACCCTAAGGTTACATTTATATATCACCGATAATATTGTGTATAATAATTAACACTAAACTTTAAAACCTTCAAACACCAGTCAAACCAATTCACTTTTTTTATAACAGATGATGAAGGTGTGTGTGTGTGTGTGTGTGTGTGTGTGTGTGTGTGTGTGTGTGTGTGTGTGTGTGTGTGTGTGTGTGTGTGTGTGTGTGTGTGTGTGTGTGTGTGTGTGTGTGTGTGTGTGTGTGTATACTTCTGCCATAGTTACACTTCAGACACAGACAACAAAAAGAAAGAAAGAAAAAAAGACAGACAGACAGACAGACAGACAGACAGACAGACAGACAGACAGACAGCAGTACCTGAGAAGGTGGCGGGGAACCGGGACGGACCGGCGGCATCGTGGAAGGACCCTTCGCCGTGGACCGAGCTGTGGTCTGGAGCAGTGGGGGAGGAGACATGCTTTGTTCATGTTGTACACGTCAACACAAATGTACATAGCGACGGCTCGGGTGACTCCCAGCTAAAAGGAACCAGGTTCGATACCGATGCCTGGTAAGCTGCCTATAACCCGATACTTCCTCCTTGACTACAGGTATCTGGAATGACTGCCGGTGGTTTAAATGGCCTGGACTGCTTTCATACAGCGCTTTTCTAACCAGTGGCCGCTGCGACCCCGACGGCGGAGTCAGCCACGCCGGGCGGCAGCCGGCTCGTCAGCAGCGGTCGGGGTGAGAGGTTTCTCGCTCAGGGACACCTCGGCACTCGGCTAGGAGGAGCCGGGGGTCGAACCAGCGACCTCCTGGTCACCAGCCGCCCCGCTCGGCCCCCTGAGCCTCGTCCCGCCCCAGGATGGGGATGACAACAACGAGGCGGAGTGGGGGGGAGTGAGGGTCCTTCTTACCGGGCTGTCGCTGCCACGGGGGCTCCTGGTGTTGTGACGGCCGGGGCCCTAAGGGAAGGGCTCCCAGGGCCCTCAGGCCCCCCCCCGCGCCTCCCTCCCAGGGGTCCGCGTTGGCCCTGGGGCCCGTCACCGTGGAGACCGCCGAGGCCCTCGCGGCCTGCCAGGGGGGGGGCAGGTCCTGGGCGTAGGGGTTGCTGTGTCGGGGCTTGAAGGGGGGTCTGGGGGGGGGGGGGGGTCCACACATCATCATCAGATACAGTCACAGTATATACTTCATCACCGCCACTTCTCTTTGGTTACATTTGTTTGCATTTGGATTTATACACTTTAATATACGGTGAAGTACTGGTGCTTGGCCACTTTATAATTTACACTTTATACTTTACGCTTTATAATTTATAATTCATAATGTTTATAGGCCTACCATCTGTTTTTATTTGCCCTGTTTTTATTTTTGGTCTTAACTTTAGAGTTTACTGAAGCATTTAATTTAGCGTCTATTTTTGTTTTTCATTAGTACTTATTATTTTTATTGTATTGTAGGCTACTTGATCCTGTGTTTTCCATTGCCGCCGGGCTGTTGTTATCTATCTACACGGGACACTTGAGGTAGGTGAAAGGCTCCTACTTAAAGTGTGTTAGCAATCGTCTAATGTTAAGACTGAGATATTGTCAGAAACTAACAACTGTGAATGGTGAGAACCGTTTATTTGATGCTAAAACCATTCTATGTTGTTTCCCCTAATCATGTTACACTTAGTTCAACAGTTTCACTTCAACAGTCACAATTCAACAGTCTCAAAACAAATCAATTCAATCTCTCAGGCTGCAGGTGAGGCCACACCACAGACCATTAATGTCTGCGTGCCTCATTACCTTCAGTACCTCAACCATCGCGTCCGTCAGAAGACGTCGGCCTACCTTCTGTCCAGCTCCAGAGTCTCACTGTCGTGGTAGGCCGGGTTGTAGAAGGACCCGTCGCTGTAGTGGCTCATGATGTCGGTCCTGGCTCCAGCCGTGCCTCTGCTCCTCGATCTCCTGAAGTGTCTGTCTGCTTCTTCTCCACAGTCTTCTCCAGCTCCTCTCCAACCATCCACACTAGAAGTTGTTTGTTGCTCTAAGCAGTAAGTGGAATAATATAGTTACGGCCAGGCAGAGAATAGAATCATGGAAGCCGAATAGCTGTAGGCTTCACGGTCTTGTGTGGTCATGAGATAGCTCCTATAATTTAAACCAAGCCAGAGCCACGCAGCGTCAGGGTTCGTGTGGACTGTCCATCCCGGTGAACAGCTCTATTGTGATAGATAACCTGTGAAACCCAACGCTGAGCTCCCATTCTTACAGGTCATCATTAATTCACCCTCTCAGAGCCGCGTGGATGGGTTACCTCCCGGGAACAGGAGAGGACACGATCTGAATGACAAGGGGATCTGTCGTTCCATGAGCAGGGACAGAGAGATGCTCTCCTTGGGTTTGGCAGTTGTAAAGCGTAGTATATTAACCTTTAGGTAGTATTGATTATCTGTCATCCATAAGAACTATCTGAAGATCTGAAATCACTGTTTGATTATTAAAGAAGCCACATGTAAAATGAAATCCATTAAAAAGCATCTGCTTACCTGGTTAAATATACTGTGATATCAAACTATCAAAATATCTATTTGTGTCTGTGCTGTTAAGGTTTAGTCCAATCGCTTGTTATTTAGTGTTGATATCGATCCATCCAGAGGCAAAATGAAGATCCAAAAAGTATTTACGAGTTTGAGATATTTCTTAACAAGTCCGAGCAGAGAGAGAAAGACAGAGAGACAGACACACAATGAGCCGCACTGGTACTACAAGGAAGCAAGGGGAATCTATTCTTATCATCTAACTCAAGGTGAAGGTCCAATCCCAATGACCACTGACCCTCCTGTGAAACCTTATGAGATGTGGCTCACTAACTAAATACTGTGCGGGGCTATTGTTGGCATAACTGATATGACATTGTGAACAATGTGTGTTTATTGTGTGAATGATTTGGAGGTCAGATCAGAACATAATGTAAGTAGTATAACTAAGCATCAAGGGATTGACCTGCTTTAACATCAAAGTGGGTTCAGTTGATGTTTAAGAAATGTCAAAATGGAAATGAAATGCCACTTAAAAACTGTTTATGTGATTTTAATTATTATTAGGCCTATTTTATTAATTTATTATTATATTAATGTATCAATTAATGTATTATTATATTAGCCTATCCTTATCAAGACTGGTCCGTGTTAATTATTGGAGAGCCCCCCTAACACACACGCACACATACACACACACACACACGCACCCCCTCCAGCGGCCGTAAGCGGGACATCCAATCAAGAGATGCAGGAAGTGGACGAGCAGACGAGTATCGTATCGTTGTTGTTTTGAGGACCGACAGACCGAAGCCCCCCTACTGGTTCTCCATGAGTAGGGTCAACGATGGACAACGACTCGGGTAAACTATAAGCTCGACACTGCTCCGTGTCAGTTCCTTTTCTTATCCGTATCACTTCCGTAAGATTGTTGAACGTCAGGAGCGTTTCTCGTTCTGCTCTCTGGAGCGGAACGCATGTCTGAGTGCTGCGTAAAGTACGCAATCATTCCACCCATGTAGTGCACTAAAGTACTAGTAATGGGTTAAAGTACTAGTAATGGGTATAACGAGGTGCAGGATGTATCTTCAGGAGAACCTGTTGCTGCTCGTTCTGCTCAAGTGAGTTCATGTGTAACTAACTCTTCGTGGAGGAAATGAAAGGCAGTTTTATGTACATACAGGCGATGGTAATGATTAACCAGACGGGACGACACCGTGATGCTGACATAAGAATTCAAACCGTCACGGTTTTTCAATGCATTACCTGGATCTCACATCTGATCATCTGAGTGGGGCAACATGTCCACAATAGGGTGCGTCTTCGTCCTCTGACTAATCAGCCATGTCTTCTCAGGTGGTGGTAATGCTCGTTTCCTAAGGTTGTGTTTATCCATGATGTGTTTTGTACCAGCAAGCAAGGAATTGTGAAATAATCCATTTCCACGTTTGAAAATGTTTTGTGTGTGTATGTGTCTGTGTCTGTGTCTGTTTGTACACTTCTGCCATAGCTACACTTCAGACACAGACAACAAAAAGACACAGATATTAATGTCTATTATCGCACCCATTGCACATCCCTGAAGGAGGGATCCCCCACTCTGAAGGAGGGATCCCCCACTCTGCGTTCCTTCGTTGCTAATTAAGGGAGTTTCTTCTTGCCCTCTGGGGGGCTGTTAGGGTCGAGGGGGGGGGGTGTTAAGGGCTACAAGGCGTCATGTGGCTCAGGAGGTAGAGCGGCTTGGCTTCTAACCTGAAGGTTGCTGGTTTGATCCCCGGCTCCTCCTAGCGGAGTGCGGAGGTGTCCCTGAGCGAGACGGCTCACCCTGACTGCTGCTGACCAGCCGGCTGTCGCCCTGCGGGGTCGACTCCGCTCTCGGTGTGTGAACGTGTGAATGTCAGGCATTATTGTGAAACGCTTTGAGTGGCCCCTGGTGTGAGGAGCTCTGTGTCAACGCAGTCTGTTCACCATTCACACAAATGAAATGTAATATTCGTGTACAGGTTGTAAGGCCCAAACCCATTTCTACCCCTTACCCCTTACCCTTACCCCTCCCCCTTGTTTTGAAGGGGTAAGGGGAAGGGGTAAGGGGTAGGGGTGTGCCAAAATATCGATACTGCGACATATCGCGATATTTCGTCTTGCGAGACGTTATCGATATGCTGACGCCAAATATCGATATTCAAAGGTCCCATGACATGAAAATCTCACTTTATGAGGTTTTCTAACATAAAAATGAGTTCCCCTAGCCTGCCTATGGTCCCCCAATTGCTAAAACTTGCGTTTGGTGTAAAACGAGCACTAGCTGTTCTGCTCGCCTTTGAAAAAACGGAGGCTCAAGTGCGCTGATTTGGAATGTCTGTATTCTTGACGTCATCAGGAATCTCAGCTCCTCCCCTTACTCTGCCTGGCCCGCCCAGAGACGTTGGCCCGCCAATGAGACTCGACCGTGCGAGCGCCACATGTGTGTGTGTTTGTGTGAATACACACACTGTAACGCAATTTTTTCTTGTCGGTTCTTTGACGTGTCTTGTATTTCCACAACGAGACTGTTGTGGGGGTTATGTTATCTCAGCCATGGTTGAGAAGGAATTGGGAGAAAGGAACTTTGGCTTTGACTGGCTGAAGTACATGAACTGCGTCATGCCGCCGGTTGCCGCGAGGCACCATCGCCCGGCAGCGGGCAGCCGGCAGCCGGCAGCTCGCCAAAAGCGCACACCGCTTTTGGCCGTGATAATATGTATTAAATGATATAGATTTCTATGTATTATATGATATTATTTAGATATAGAGCTCCAGGACTGTATCGCAAGTGTTGTACACTTCCTTGTTATTTGGATAACCGTTCTGTCGGACTCTCGTCTCTGGTATTTCTACAACGAGACTCGTATTGGGGGTTATCTCAGCCAAGGTTGAGAATGAATTGGGGGGAAGGAACTTTGGCTATGACTCCCTCAAGAACATGTACTACGACATGGAGGAGAAAGGGATTGTTGGCGGCGAATGTCTCCAGCTTGAGACCCGCTGAGGGACCACCGCCGGAGGCGGAGGTGCGCTGCTCGGGAACAATCCCTTTCTCCTCCTTGTCGTGGTTCGGTCTACTTCACATTGATGAGGACGTTGAAGAACCAGGAACGTCGGAGAACCCAACGCGGTCGTTTGAGATTCATAATATCGGATCACACATCTTTTGGCGGATATAATATATATTATATAGATATCTATGTAGGCTATATGATAATATTTTGATATAGAGCTCCAGGACTCCCGTGTGTTCTAGAATATTTACAGAACACGGCTAAAGGCTGTGTGCACCTCGCCATTGCGATACATCCACTGTAAACAGAGCGAATGAAACTAAGCAATGAAATGTTTTCTGCATTTATTTTGTTTTCTAATTTTCTGTTACTTTGCATAAAATGTTTTTGTAATAAATTCTGAATTTCTTCAGTGACACAGATATCGTGATGTATCGTGGGTGAAATTTCTTGCAATATATCGATAATCGCAGAATCGCTGTATCGTGATATTATCGTTATCGTGGGTAAAATATCGTGATAGTATCGTATCGTGGGGTACCTAGTGATACCCAGCCCTAGTAAGGGGTAGAAATGGGATTGGGCCTTAGGCCCAAACCCATTTCTACCCCTACCCCTTCCCCCTTCCCCCTTCCCCCTTCCCCCTTCCCCCTTCCCCTTACCCCTTCAAAACAAGGGGGAGGGGTAGGAATGGGCCTGGGCCTCAGTGTTCTCCGTCGCGTGTCCAGTGTTCTACAGCGCCCGCACCGGGCCCACTAACCCCCTGCTGGACCAGCTGCCCAGCTACCAGTCGCTGCTCTACCGCCGCAAGCCCGCCAATGGGGGGTCCAAGCGCAGGAGCAGCTCCAGGACCCGCATGGGGTCCTCGGGCAGCGGGAGGTGGGGCGGCGCCACGGTGGCCCTCCGCGAGGAGAAGACCCCGCCCCTGCAGAGGCCGGTCCGGGAGCTGCCCAGGACCATGGCGGAGAAGCGCCGAGACCGGTAGGACCCGCCGGACGCCATGTTGACGTACTGATGACGTGCTATAATTACATCACTGCATCCTTAAATGAACTATTGCCAGGCCAACGTCTGATCTGGGGCGGCGTGTGGCTCAGGAGGTGGAGCGGGCCGGCTGGTAACCTGGAGGTCGCTGGTTCGATCCCCGGCTCCTCCTAGCTGAGTGTGGAGGCGTCCCCATGCAGTCCGTTTACCATTCACCATGATACGTTGAACTAATCGAAATGCGTCTAAACTAGCAGTGATGAGGCGGGGTTATAGAAATGAGGGACTGGATTCCAAGTGTTTTTAATTAAAATTCTTGGTTTTAATACAGAATGGAAGCACGGTATAAGAGACACACTACTTGTCTCACTGCACATGTACTAAAGTACACACTTAGTTTAGCAGTAAATCGACAGATGGTCGACTTACAAGGTGAACACTTTTCCATTCTCCCCGTGTGTGTGTGTGCGTATGGGTGCGTGCGTGTGCGTGTGTGCGTGCAGAGAGCAGCGTCTGGAACAGGACCGGGAGCTGAGCAGCTGGAGGCAGCGGAGGCGGAGCCTGCACCGGTCGCTGAAGAGGCTGAGGGCCGACCTGCAGGAGAGGCTGAGCTCCCTGGTGCTGTGGAGGGGAGACATCCACCTCATAGAGGGTGAGACAGGCCCCTGTGGAGGGGAGACATCCACCTCATAGAGGGTGAGACGGGCCCCTGTGGAGGGGAGACATCCACCTCATAGAGGGTGAGACGGGCCCCTGTGGAGGGGAGACATCCACCACATAGAGGGTGAGACAGGCCCCTGTGGAGGGGAGACATCCACCTCATAGAGGGTGAGACAGGGGGCTGTGGAGGGGAGACATCCACCTCATAGAGGGTGAGACAGGCTACTGGGAGGGGAGACATCCACCTCATAGAGGGTGAGACAGGCTACTGGGAGGGGAGACATCCACCTCATAGAGGGTGAGACAGGCTACTGGGAGGGGAGACAGCCACCTCATAGAGGGTGAGACAGGCCCCTGGGAGGGGAGACATCCACCTCATAGAGGGTGAGACAGGCCCCTGGGAGGGGAGACATCCACCTCATAGAGGGTGAGACAGGCTACTGGGAGGGGAGACATCCACCTCATAGAGGGTGAGACAGGCTACTGGGAGGGGAGACATCCACCTCATAGAGGGTGAGACAGGCTACTGGAAGGGGAGACCGCCACCTCATAGAGGGTGAGACAGGCCCCTGGGAGGGGAGACAGCCACCTCCATAGAGGGTGAGACAGGGTGCTGGGAGGGGAGACATCCACCTCATAGAGGGTGAGACAGGCCCCTCATAGAGGGTGAGACAGGGTGCTGTGAGCTGGGGTGTCTGCTATCGATTGGACACAGAACCGTCGTTAACAGCGATGGTTCTTGAACTATCAGCACAATAATAATCCCACAAGGTTTTGGATAAAAGCGTCTGCTAAATGCCCTCAATACAAATGTAAATGTAGTAAGCTTTACTCGCCTTCAATAATCGCTCTCTCTCTCTCTCAGGAATGTTCGGCACGGGGATCCTCTCCTACTTCTCCTTCCTGCGCTTCCTGGTTCTGCTCAACTTGGTCATCTTCCTGCTGATGTTCAGCTTCGTCATGCTGCCCATCATCATCGCCCCTCACGCCGGCGGGAACGTGACCTTCAACCAGGCCGACGGTCAGAAGCACACTCTCTCTCTACCTCTGAGACTCGACTCTAAGACAATAACCAAATAGCAAATGGTTTGCTGACTCATTTGGGTTAAAGGTTGATAAATAAATGCAGCGATTTACTTGGGCGGCGCGTGGCTCAGGAGGTAGAGCGGGTTGGCTGGTAACCGGAAGGTTGCTGGTTCAATCCCCCCATCGAGTGTTGTGGTATCTCTGAGAGACGCCTCCCCCTCACTGCTCCCGAGCTGGCTGTCGCCCTGCGTGGTCGACACTGCCGTCGGTGTGTGAATGTGTGCATGAATGGGTTAATGTGAGGCAGTATTGTAAAATGCAGTCCATTTACCATTTAACATGACATAAATGATTTCTTACAATTTCCTAGCAGAAAAATGATCTTGTAATTACAATTATCTTACGTTTGCCGCAACTTAGCTTCTCATTCACAGGCCAGACTTGCTAGGAGGTAACTTATTGTTCAGTTGTGAGTAAATGTCAACGGACTCCATGGAGATGACTCATTGGCTGTGGTGTTGTCTTGTGATTGGCTGACAGGCAGTGTATGCAGTGTGTATCCCACCAGCGCACGTCGAGGCCTGGTCATCTTCCACGAGCACATCACAGACCTTCTCTCAGGCGGGGTAAACACTCCAGTCCTGTGCTTTGATTGTGTTCCGTCCACCGTGTAGGTGTGAAGGGATGGCTGGAGAGGACGGGGAGTTCACCTGGACTCTGAATAGCCCCCCCCCTTACACCCCACACCCCTCTCACGCACTAACTGTATGTTGAGTACTTTGTGTGTAGAATTGTGCAGCATCTTACCCTAGCTATCTTTGTTGTATACGGGGAATGGGTTAACCTAGTGATGGTTAGTGCTTGGCACTCAGTTCTATGAACATCCTGACTGTACCCACAGAGATATATTGTTGTTTCTCTTTCTTCTGACAAATATACTTATTGTAAGACGCTTTGGATAAAAGCGTCTGATAATGGCCCTAAATGTAGACGTTAGTCGTTTTATGGATGAATCCACCGTGTGTTGTTGTGACCTGCAGGGCTTCTTGGAGCAGACCTATCTGTTCTACGGCTACTACAAGGTGCACGCCATTAGCTTCCCTGGGTTCACCTACAACCTGCCCCTGGCCTACCTCCTGGTGACAGTAGCATACCTCTGTCTCAGCCTCGTGTGGATCGTTCAACGGTAGGGGAACAAGAGAAGTGTTTACTGTACTCGTCATTGGTGTGTCCGCCACTGACGTGGTCACTCTTCTCCTCCAGGTCTGCCACCGGCTTCAAGAGGAACCTCATCCAGGACGAGGATCGTTTCCAGAGCTTCTGCAACAAGATCTTCGCCGGCTGGGACTGCTGCATCACCAACGAGGACGCAGCGAGGCTCAAGAGGAGCAGTCTGCTGTACGAGCTCAAGGTCAGTCTGCTGTACCAGCTCAAGGTCAGTCTGCTGTACCAGCTCAAGGTCAGTCTGCTGTACCAGCTCAAGGTCAGTCTGCTGTACCAGCTCAAGGTCAGTCTGCTGTACCAGCTCAAGGTCAGTCTGCTGTACCAGCTCAAGGTCAGTATGCTGTACCAGCTCAAGGTCAGTCTGCTGTACCAGCTCAAGGTCAGTCTGCTGTACCAGCTCAAGGTCAGTCTGCTGTACCAGCTCAAGGTCAGTCTAGTACTGGCTCCAGGTCAGTTCACTACTGGCTCCAGGTCAGTTCACTATTGGCTCCAGGTCAGTTCACTACTGGCTCCAGGTCAGTTCACTACTGGCTCCAGGTCAGTTTACTACTGCTCCAGGGCCTTGTAAACATTGTTCCTCCTTTGTCTGTCTCCCTATAAGCTATCTGAAGCTTTTAGTTGCCGTAGGAAACTAGAAAAGTGAAACACAAAATATAGACCGACATGAATAGGAAAAATAATATACAGAATACAGAGAATATAAGGTAATGTGATTTGTCATAAAACGGTGTATATTGTTTCTGACGGTATGGAACAAATTATAGATGTTTTATTAATCAGCTAAAAAGAATTCTCGGATCAAATCCATTTATCACTTAGCATCATCTTCCTCCCTTTAGAGCTCAGAATTGAACGTTGATGCATTAAATGTACTATTTATTTAATTCTTTGTCTTCCAGACGGATCTGGAGGAGGAGAGAATCAAGCAGAAGATCGCCGACCGCAGCCGCAAGGAGAGGTGTCGTATCTACACCATCCGGCTGATCCTCAACGTCTTCGTCATCGCCGTCCTGGCGGCCTGCTTCTACAGCATCTACCGGGCCACCATCTTCTCCCAGAAGGCCCAGATGGAAAAGGTACCCAGAAGCAACGCCAGAGACATGTAGGTCATAGAACAGTTGGCTATAGAAGCAGGTGTATCGTGTTTCCTAGGATATTGTATATTCATACTAATGCATTATTTTAAAGATTCTAATATGAAAAAATTTAACAAAAAGATGGTACAGATTTGCGCGTACACACATTAACATTTACAGTATTTAGCGGACACTTCTATCCAATGCGACCTACAATAAGTACTTGTCAGAAGAAAGAAGAGAAACACATTTTATGAGGAATAATTTACTTGATTACCTTGAAGAATATAATATTCAATATCCAAAGCATTTACTAAAGTATTGTTGAAGGGGGAGGGTCTAATGACAGCTGTTCTGATTGGCTTGTTTTGTCCTGCAGGTGAACTTCATGCGGGACCTCATCTACGAGTACCTGCCCTCTATCGTCATCACCCTGGCTAACTTCATCACCCCGCTGCTCTTCTCCGTCATCATCAACTTCGAGGACTACTCCCCTGCCTTTGAGATCCGCTTCACCTTGATGAGGTACGAGGACTCGCGCTCGCACAGTACCTAGGTACACACACACACACACACACACACACACACACACACACACACACACACACACACACACACACACACACACACACACACACACACACACACACAGGCGAAACATTGTAAAATCAGTGGTGCGGTGCTGGATGGTTTGGTTACACATAAGGAGAGGCCAGGCATCCAGTCGCAGTCCGAGCAACACGCTACAACAGACAGAAGAATTAATCAGAAGGGGGAAGTGCATAAAAATGTATACTACTGCTAATTTAGTGATTCCGCAAACAAGCTTGCACATTCACATGATAAGACAGACGCTGACACACATCATCTACAGGAAGTGATAGCAGTGCCCGACACACATTACACAGGAAATGGTTGCATGGATGTAAAGTGGGTCGGCTGGTAACGGGAAGGTTTCTTGTTCTTTCTAGTTCAAGTCTGTCTGAATGTGTCTGTGAGTGGGTGAATGTGAGGCAATGTTGTAAAGCGCTTTGAGCGGCAGCTGGTTAGAAAAGCGCTGCATAAATGCAGTCCATTTACCATTAAACTACACACTGGAACTCCTCTGAGCCCGTAGTGAACAGCAACATGACCCCCTAACACTGGCCTCCTCCTAAGCGTCCTCTGTCTGGTGTTCCGTCCCCTCTCACACGTCCTCTGTCTGGTCTTCCGTCTCCTCTCACACGTCCTCTGTCTGGTCTTCCGTCTCCTCTCACACGTCTCCTGTCTGGTGTTCCGTCCCCTCTCACACGTCCTCTGTCTGGTGTTCCGTCCCCTCTCACACGTCCTCTGTCTGGTGTTCCGTCCCCTCTCACACGTCCTCTGTCTGGTGTTCCGTCCCCTCTCACACGTCCTCTGTCTGGTCTTCCGTCCCCTCTCACACGTCCTCTGTCTGGTGTTCCGTCCCCTCTCACACGTCCTCTGTCTGGTGTTCCGTCCCCTCTCACGCGTCCTCTGTCTGGTGTTCCGTCCCCTCTCACACGTCCTCTGTCTGGTGTTCCGTCCCCTCTCACACGTCCTCTGTCTGGTGTTCCGTCCCCTCTCACACGTCCTCTGTCTGGTGTTCCGTCCCCTCTCCAGGTGTGTGTTCATGCGTCTCACCAGCATCGGAGTGTTGCTCTTCTCCCTGTGGTCTCAGATCACGCAGTGTAAGGAGGGGCCTTGTTTGTGCGGCTACAACCACCAGCTCTACTCGGTGAGTGGTTCCTCTGGCGTCACGCAGGCCACGGGGAAGGGAAGGGCCAACCAGGCCCCCCCCGCCCACCTGGGGCAAGATAAGATGAGATGTCAACTTTATTAATACCGCAGAGGGGAAATTCCTTTGTGACACCAGCCCAGCAGCACTGGAAAACACAGGATAAAATACAATGCAATAAAAATACAAAGTACTGATGAAAAACAAAAGTAGACGCTAGAGTAAAGAACAACTGTACAAACAGGGCAAACAAAACAGACGGGATAAACAATAAACAATACAAACTATAGATTATAAAGTGGCTAAGTACCAGTACTTCACAGTATATTAAAGTGTATAAATGCCACTGTAATCATTTCATGCATCATTTACATGATGTTACCTCCTACAAGCTTCTCATTGATGTTCAGCGTGTTCTCATGGGGTCTCTGTGGTCGACTGCAGACACACGTCGTGGTGTCGTTGAGGGAGGCTGAGGAGCAGCTGGTCTGCTGGTTTTGCATTCGCTCTTGATCCATGTCCACAGTGGCTTGTTTTGAACCCTCCAAATACACAGTTGCACCTTTTTCTATTCTTAATATACACGTAGGTCATAATAAATAGACGTTTTTAAATGACATGTTTCATGCTGCATGTTGCACAACTGTCCACTGAAAACTCTAAATCAGAGAATTTTTTGATATAGAGTTGGGGTCTCGACTCAGACGTGTTGTCGGTCCATTCAGAGAGTCTCCTCTCTCTCTCCCCCAGTGCTGGGAGACTCGAGTGGGCCAGGAGATGTACAAACTCACCGTGTTCGACTTCATCATCATTGCCGCCGTCACCATCTTCGTGGAGTTCCCCCGCAAGTAAGTTCTCTTAATGTTCAACGTTAAAGTTCAACCAGGCGTATAATCCTCCTTTGGACTCCGTTAGGTGCGCAGCAGAGCATTATGTTTGTATATGTAACAGATTAGGGCGGTACGCGTCTCAGGAGGTAGAGCGGGTTGCTGGTAACCTGAAGGTTGCTAGTCCGATCCCCGGCTCCTCCTAGCAGAGTGTCGAGGTGTCCCTGAGCGAGACGCCTCACCCTGACTGCTCCTGACCAGCTGGCCGTCGCCCTGCGTGGTCGACTCCGCCGTCGGTGGGTGAATGTGAGGCAGTATTGTAAAGCGACCGCTTTTCTACAGCGTTAGAAAAGCGCTGTAGAAACGCAGTCCATTTACCGTAAGGTTCGAACTTGGTAATCCTTTTTTAACCTTTTTTTCTTCAAGTCTTTCTAGATCCATCCATTCCGATGTTTAGTTTAGTTAGTCTACGCAAACAAGTTCAAATTATTTTATTAGTCAATTGCACAACATAACAGGCAAGCAGTCATAGCTGGCAATGCGATTTTTGTATAACAATGCAAAAAAAGAAGAAAAAATAATGGTACAAGAGTACAAAGAGTAAAAAGGCTAACATTGCATTAAGAACCAAAGCCCCCATAACCCTGGTGCCTCTGTGACCTCGCCCCCCTCGCCCCCCTCTCCCCCCTCTCCCCCAGGCTGATGGTGAACTACTGCGGCTGCGGCCTGATGAGGTGGTGGGGCCAGCAGGAGTTTGCCATCCCCCAGAACGTCCTGGAGATCGTCTACGGCCAGACCATCTGCTGGATCGGCACCTTCTACTGCCCCCTGCTGCCCGCCATCTGCACCATCAAGTACTTCTTCATCTTCTACATCAAGAAGGTAGGACGGCTCTGCTGGAGTCTGACGGGACTCTGCTGGTGGAGGGGGACGTCACGCCACCAGGTGTGAGTGGGATCAGCCTTTAAAAAACCTTTCGAAAATCTGCCCTTTCCGGTGTTTCAGTGACGTCAATAGTAGGCGTGTCCACCTAGATGTACGCTGGATAGATCTGCAACAGTCCCCTGTGTACGCTGGCAGACCGATCTATGCAGCGTACATCTAGGTGGACACGCCCACTAGTGATGGCAGATATGTTCTGCCATCACTAGTGGGCGGCTAATCACGCACGCACCTGATGGCATAATATCACCCCTTTAATGTATTTACCTGTCCTTTATGGATCAATATAAATAATTGAATAGCTGTTAAATAGATGCAACCCATGACAGAGCTAGTAGTTACTAAGGCACTGCAGTTAACTCGCGATCATCAAAAAGTCTTTCATGTTTTACATTATTGATAATTTATGCTAATATAATAAGTAGGGTAGGATGTCTCTAAGAACAGACCCCCCCTTCATGAGGCTAATGCTAATATAATGAGTAGGGTAGGATGTCTCTAAGAACAGACCCCACCTAATGAAGCTAATGCTAATATAATGAGCAGGGTAGGATGTCTCTAGGACCAGACCCCCCCTTCATGAGGCTAATGCTAATATAATGAGTAGGGTAGGATGTCTCTAGGACCAGACCCCCCCCTCCTGAGGCTAATGCTAATATAATGAGTAGGGTAGGATGTCTCTAGGACCAGACCCCCCCCTCCTGAGGCTAATGCTAATATAATGAGTAGGGTAGGATGTCTCTAAGAACAGACCCCACCCAATGAAGCTAATGCTAATATAATGAGTAGGGTAGGATGTCTCTAGGACCAGACCCCCCCTTCATGAGGCTAATGCTAATATAATGAGTAGGGTAGGATGTCTCTAGGACCAGACCCCCCCCTCCTGAGGCTAATGCTAATATAATGAGTAGGGTAGGATGTCTCTAGGACCAGACCCCCCCCTCCTGAGGCTAATATAATGAGTAGGGTAGGATGTCTCTAGGACCAGACCCCCCCCTCCTGAGGCTAATGCTAGTATAATGAGTAGGGTAGAATGTCTCTAGGACCAGACCCCCCCTTCATGAGGCTAATGCTAATATAATGAGTAGGGTAGAATGTCTCTAGGACCAGACCCCCCCTTCATGAGGCTAATGCTAATATAATGAGTAGGGTAGGATGTCTCTAGGACCAGACCCCCCCTTCATGAGGCTAATGCTAATATAATGAGTAGGGTAGGATGTCTCTAGGACCAGACCCCCCCCTTCATGAGGCTAATGCTAGTATAATGAGTAGGGTAGAATGTCTCTAGGACCAGACCCCCCCTCCTGAGGCTAATGCTAGTATAATGAGTAGGGTAGGATGTCTCTAGGACCAGACCCCCCCTTCATGAGGCTAATGCTCCCTCCGACCCACTAGGTGTCCCTGGTGAACAACTGCCGCCCGGCCACCCGTCCGTTCCGGGCATCCAGCTCCAACTTCTTCTTCCTGGTGGTCCTCCTGATTGGCCTGGCTCTGGCCTCTCTGCCCGTCATGGTGGGCGTCGGCCAGTGAGTGATGTCGTACTCTTAACTTTGAGCTTTTGTGGCAAAGCACCTTGAAGATTTCATTTGCAGGAGGAATCTAGAAAATGCAAACACAAAATATATCAAGAATGGGAGACATACAGTATAAGGAAATGTGCGGGCCCATGCAGGGTATATTATCTCTGATAGCATGAGGCTGAAATAATTGGATTCTACTAAATGTCCATGATGTAAAGGATTCTCAAATCAAATCAATTTCTCATTCAGTAACATCATGTTCCTCCCGGACAGAGCTCAGAATTGAATGCTGTGCATTTTCCGTCGCCCGCCTTGTCCTCGCTCCCTCTGCTCCGCGGCCTCTCACTCTTCCTCACCCTGTGCTGGGATGGTCTGCCTCCCCTCCAGGATCAACTGCTCCCAGGCCTGCGGGCCCTTCGTGAACTACACCGTGTCCTGGGAGGTTCTGCCCCGCACCGTCTCCCTGCTGCCCAACAAGGCGCTGCGCGACCTCCTCTTCGCCCTCGCCTCGGAGGCCGTCGCCGTCTCCCTCTTCGTCATCACGTGGTGGGTGCGGCTGTTCCCCTTCACAGCTCCTCCCCCCACGAGCCCTGAGCCAATGATTAGAGCCGTCAATAAACTCTTTGGTTATTATTGGCTCGGCATGTGGCTCAGGAGGCAGAGCGGGTTGGCTGGTAACCAGAAGGTCGCTAGTTCGATCCCCGGCTCCTCCTAGCTGAGTGTCGAGGTGTCCCTGAGCGAGACGCCTCACCCTGACTGCTCCTGACCAGCTGGATGTCGCCCTGCAGGGCTGACTCCGCCGTCGGTGTGTGAATGTGTGCATGAATGGGTGAATGTTGGGCAGCATTGTAAAGCGCTTTGAGCGGCCACTGGTTAGAAAAGTTGCGTGTAAATGCAGTCCATTTAGCCAATGATGTTTTCCGTGTACTTCTTAATATTGTCATCTATTCATCTTTTCAGTGTGGGCATGTTCTACGTCATCGCCTTGGCCGGAGCTCACAAGAGGGTCATCAACCAGCTCCGAGAGCAGCTGGTCATGGTACGTAGCCAATAACTATCATCTCTGTGTACATGTTTCACAGTTTGACCTATTTAATTGAATAGTGGCACATTGTGGCTCAGGAGGTAGAGCGGGTCAGCACGTAACCTGAAGGTTGCTAGTTCGATCCCCGAGGTGGCCCTGAGCGAGACGCCTCACCCTGACTGCTCCTGTCCAGCTGGCTGTCGCCCTGCGGGGCTGACTCCGCCGCCGGGGTGTGAATGTATTCATGAAGGGGTGAATGTTAGCCGGTATTGTGAAGCACTTTGGGTTATTTAAAGCACGGTAAAGAGTCTGTTTAACTTGAGGGTCAGTCACTAAATAGATGATCTTAGCGGAGCGCTAACCCTTCGTCTGTCCCGGGGCGACCAGGAGGGGCGGGACAAGCGGTTCCTGATCCAGAAGCTGTGTCAGGCCCAGAGGATGACCCCTGCGCGGCCCCCGGTCCCCCCGGGGGGCCCCCAGCCCCTGGCCCGAGCGGGCCGGGACGGCAGCGCGGGCAGCAGGAGCAGCTGGGGCAGCCCCAGCTACCACACCAGCTTCTCCACCAACCACAGCGACGCCATGTTCCTGGCCAACGCCCCCCCACACGGGTCCACGCACGTCTAGTGTGAGCCGGGGATGTGACCTTTGACCTCCTTAACAGGGGGGTCAAGATGGAGCCACTGGAGTCTTCACATTCATGGCTGTCACTTAGCGGTGGTTTCATTGGAGGAGGGGTCGTCTTCCTTTTGGGGGGGAAGGAGGTCGACGGGAGAGAGAAAGACGATGTGAAGCTCAAGCGTGTGAATCTTTGGACTAAAGATGGAAAGATAATGGTGGGGGAAAAGGTGTCTGCCTTCTGTGTGTGTCCTCTACATTTTCCTTCCAGGAAGGACTTTTATATGATGGGAAAACCACATCTTCTACTTCTCAATATTAACTTTTTGTATTACTATAGGAAGTGCTTTATTTACGTTGTAAATGTCTTGTTTGGTATTAACGAAGCGGGTCGTAAAGAAACAATATTTTGTTTGTTGCAGTTGCATATTGACACTGCGTAGTCCAGAAGTTGACACTTCTGGACTACTTGTCGCAAAACAAATTGTTGCCTTTAAATTGTTACATTTGTGCAATCTGTTAACTTTTAAGTCGTGCTGTTACTTTATTTCATCAATGGCATGTAACAATATATTTGGTGTTTTGCCGATTTTTGGATCAGAATTCTTTACTTTTTGCCCAATAAAGTAATTTGGTCATGTTTTCCAAGAACGCCTCAATCCTGAATTTGAAGCCATTAACCCTCCTGTCTCCACTCCGCACTGCTGTCATCAACCCTCCTATCCACCAGGGGCACTGCTGTCATGAACACCCCTATCCACCAGGGGCACTGCTGTACTGCGCCCTCCACTCCGCTAGGGAGCGCTGATGTCATGAACGCGCTAGGGGGTGCTGCTGCCATGTCCAATTCCAAATAAAAATCAGTACATCTGACTGTAAAATACTTGGTTATATTCTTAACAACCCACAAAGTGCAGTGTTCGAGCCTTGTCTGAACACCAACACGTCAAGGGATTGAGTTTAAAGAAGATGCTAATCAGTTATAAACTTCTAATAATTAATTGTAATTATCTTGTCTTAGCTTTACTTTGAGGCAGGAAATATTAACAATGGAAGTATCACGTGCTTCAAGTGTGTGAATAATAAACAAGTTGTCCTATGGACAGAAGTGTATTATTAATTGTCTACGGGCAGAGACATCAAACGTTCAAGGCTTGTGGGTGAGAGACACTCTTCCTCAAAAGTACCCGAAATGTTAAGAATAATGCAAGTATATTTTATTTTATTTAGTTAAGTTTGGTGTATTCATCATTAAACTAAACCAGTATATAGTAACTGCCTGTAGCCCCTAGAGAGCGCCACTGTTCTATATATGGTGAGTTAGAGCAGGGTACAATATGGCCCATTGACCGATAAAGAAACGGCCGGAGCAGAAGACCCGCATGTCAGTCATTGTTATTTGTTATGCGGAATGGATGAATAAAGCCAGGTCAACTAAAGTACTGATTCTGGATTATTGATTTGAAGATTATTGAGTCAGTTGAATGTGTTTCATTGTCGCCTTCCGAAGAAATGCACAGTGAAATGTTGCAAAACTATATGAAAAGAAAAACGAAAAAATAATATGCTTACAACAAAACATACAACTCCCCAAATATTAATTAGAATAAATATCAAGTTGCAAAGATGAATTGGGCTTGACATGGTGACGGTTCGAGTGGCAAACTGTGAATACGCCTGGTCCAAACCTTCTCCAAGGCAATTTAACATGCCAGAAGTCACAGACCCGGAGCTCTTGTCCGAGGTTTTTCCTTTTAGTTAACATGAATGACGTTGATGGTTTTTAGGCACTGTGTTGACTTTTTTATCAAGGGATGTGTAGACAGACCTCTCGCCTATGATGCTACAATGCTACACAACGAGAATATATCTGCATCCGCCACGTCAGGGCGTGGCTGGCTCCCATGATTCGGAAGCTAATCTCTCTTGACGTTGCCTTCTTAAATATATCAATGGATGTTGCCCTGCACCATTGAGCAGTTTTCATAGGAATTAATGTGCGCCATTTTTTTAATCCAGTGTCCTTTCTTTAATGGGTCTATGTCACAGACCCGGAGCTAGTTGGTGTGCAAAACGGAACCCTGTGGTTTGGCAGGTCGGGTTTCTTCGGCTTTTTTCGACGTTTCACGTCACAGTTGCGTCACAGTCAAAGTTGTTCGACCGAAGTCAGATGAAGAAGAAGGACAAGACGTGCACCTGTGAGTACTTAGCCTCTTTCGGACATTTGTATTTTTCACGTTTATATCCATCGTCTTGCTAATGCGCACATGCTTTGCGAAGTGTCCATCTTGCTTATTAGCATATGTTTTGCAAGGTACACATTGTTTCGTCAAGTTTGCTACCGTTAATTCATTAACACTTGTTATCACATGTCCGTTTTTCCACGACGCTCTTATGAAACCCGTCACCCCTCCAAGATGGCGAAATTTAACGACAAGGTCAACTTGATTTATAAGGCGTGCTTTTACTTTATTTCAGCAATGGGATATAACATTATATCTGGTGTTTTGGCGATTTTTGGATCAGATTCTTTACTTTATGCCCAATAAAGTAATTGTGAGTATTTGGCGTCTTTATATAGTGTTTGTATTTGTCGCCTTTAAATCCATCGTCTAGCTAATGCGCACATGTTGTGCGAAGTGTCCATCTTGCTTATTAGCGTATGTTTTGCAAAGTACCCATTGTTTCGTCAAGTTTGCTACCTTTAATTCATTAACAGTTTACATAAATGTTAGTTTTTCCACGACGCTCTTCTGAAACCCGTCACCCCTCCAAGATGGCGACATTTAAAGACAAGGTCAACTTGATTTATAAGGCGTGCCGTTACTTTATTTTAGCGATGGGATATAACATATTCGGTGTTTTGACGATTTTTGGATCAGAATTCTTTACTTTTTTCCCAATAAAGTTATTGTAAGTATTTAGCGTCTGTATATAGTGTTTGTATTTTTCACGTTTATCTCCATTGTCTATCTAATGAGCACATGTTTTGCGAAGTGTCTATTGCTGTGTCTGAAATCACGCACTTGAGTGAAGTTGGCAAAACGGAGAGTGGGCCAAAAAGCAGTGCACTGGAAGTACCTCGTGGCAGACTCAAAATTATCTAAAACTTGCGTGTGGACCGATGGACACTTTCCACCCTCAACGGCCGCCATCTTGTCTACGTAGCGGAGGGGGCGGGAATTTCAAATCGGAAAATGGAGGACGTTGTAACATTTGAGACCGACGTGCTCTGCAGATGTAAATGAAAGTACACATATTTGGTTGGTTTTTCAGTATAGCTACAATGTTTTGGGCTGTATCCGACCAGTGTTTTTATGTTGTTAATTCTGTAATCAGTTGGTATCAAGAACGATAACGTGAATACTGCTAGATCGCTCATACAGGCGAGTAACGCAAATGATCAAGCAGAAAAAAAAGACAACAGAAGAACCGTCAAACTGCAAACTCATTTCCGGTAGGTGCGCGAAGGCTGTTTTGACAGTGTACTGTAGAAATGAGAGCACTGCGCCTATAAGTAAGTGTACTGTAGGGTGTGATTTCAGACACAGCATATCTTGCTAATTGGCATGTTTTTTGTAAAGTATAATTTTTTTCAAGTTTGCTACCCTTCATTCATTCACACTTTACTTAATTGTCAGTTTTTCCACAACGCTCTGCTGAAACCCCTCACCCTTCCAAGATGGCGAACTTGTAAGACAAGTTAAAGGGGTAGTTCGGAATTTTGGACATGGGGCCTGATTCCCAAGTGAGCATTGGTATTCTATATCACTGGAGACAGTATAACACATTTCATTCAGTCCTTCTAGTTGCAGAGTTCGCTCGTGCTAGGCTAGCGCACGTCAACGGGCAATGCTAGCCTGCTATTAAAAACAGTGTTACCCCCTCCACAGTGCACCCGAGGTAAATCAATTATAACGACAGACTATACATTTAAATGTCTGTTTATAGAATAATGTTAGAAATAAAACCAACCTTGCATTGCATTGCATTTTGAGGGAATTGCTGGGTCTCAGCAGCAGTGTTATATTCCTGGTAGTAGGCTACGGCAGCGGCGGACTGATACCTAGGTCGTTCAATTGCGCTTCTGTCCCACGTGTCTCTGTTTACATGCAATGCAAGGTTAGTTTTATTTCTAACATTATTCTATCAACACAGACATTTAAATTTATAGTCTGTCGTTATAATTGATTTACCTCGGGTGCACTGTGGAGTAGGGCTTTGACTTCGAACTTCGTGATTCGAATATAATTCGAATATCAAAAAAATAAATCAAAATTCGAACGAATATTAGGCAGCCCTTAATATTCGAACCTGTTATGGGCAGGCCAAGAGGGAGAGACGTCGGATAACCCACGCAGTCTATTCATAATATTGTAATGACCACGGAAGAGGCAGTGAATGAAGTATTGATTAGACAGCGATTTATTAGAAACATAATAAACCGTTGGAACACGCAAGACCGGTAACCACAGCAACGCCTGTAAACAAACCTCGCAAAGCCCAATCCAGGGCTGAATCCGAATACTCATACTTATAGTATGCATTTTGTAGTACGCCACAAATATAGCGCGTCCGAATGCTCAGTGTGCATTGTGTAGTACGGAAAACGTTTCCGAATGCGTACTACCGCCACAGTATACAACGGTAGGTCACTACGTTACCAGACTACGAGTCTGGTAACGAATGAAGAAGAGATGGCTGACCCGACACTACCAACAGCGGCTTAGAAAGACGTCATAGAAAGCGGCGAAAAAAAGAGACATTAAAAAGAGTAAAATAAGTAAAGTAAGTAATTAAGTAAAAAGAGACATTTTTAATTTAATAGCAACGACGACAAGACGGAAAACAGGTAACTTATCAAGGTAATTTTGCCGGCATCTGAGGGGAGACACGTCATCTCCAAACATCCGGTGGAGTTACGGCGGTGTTCGGAAGAGTTCAGAGGCGTTCTACGCATAGCTGTAGACCGTTCTAGGCGTTCTACGCATAGCTGAGCATCAAGTAGTAGACACTGAACATAAATAGTATGTACTAAGTATTCGGATTCAGCCCAGGTATTACTGAAGGCATTTAATGGTCAAAATATTATTAATAGATATTCGAATATATTCGAATACTAATATTAATAAACAAACGAACTTCGAATATGATTTTTGGCCAAAAGTCAAAGCCCTACTGTGGAGTGGGTAAGACTGTTTTTAATAGCAGGCTAGCATTGCCCGTTGACGTGCGCTAGCCTAGCACAAGCGAACTCTGCAACTAGAAGGACTGAATGAAATGTGTTAAACTGTCTCCAGTGACATAGAATACCAATGCTCACTTGGGAATCAGGCCCTATGTCCAAAATTCCGAACTACCCCTTTAAGCTTGATTTATACTTTATGGTGTGGTTGCTACTGCAAGCACATCCACTGTTAAGTTGTATTTGTTCCGTTTGCCTATTTAACCAGTTTTGCCAGTTAACTGCTCCTGCATACTTTCAGCTACAGAAGCTATTCAACTATCAAAACGTCTAGGGTAGTTATGGTCAGGCGACTGACTCCAGGTGTTGATGTTGATTTCAGCTGACGGGGGTGATGGATGACTGCTTCTGTGACATCGAGAGCATCGACTCCTTCAACAACATTAAGATCTACCCCCATGCCAAGAGGCTGACCGAGAGAGACTTCTTCAGACACTACCGGGTCAGTACCCTTAGGTCAGTACCCATAGGTTACTTCCACTAGGTCAGTACCACCAGGTTACTATCGCAGGCACACATGTTCGAATATGACCTCACTGCGTAGGCTATTTATCATGGCTTTGCTACTCATATTATTAAATATCCTGTTGTGTCAATAACTTCACCCTGACTATCAAAGTTTAACTTTTGCTCACATGGATCTTGGTTTGCATTCGGACATTCCAAATTTCGCTAACATCTTTTGTCTCTCGAGTCATTCTGATCTCTCTATGTCTAAAGTCGATACCAGGAAGTGTTTAAGTGGACCCGTATCTTTCATCTTATACCTTCTCTTCAACATTTATTTTGCATTGATGAGTAAGGTGTTACGCGCTGCTATGATTAAGTAATCTACACAAACAATCACTTTCTCGTACTCAGATTCTCTGCTGTAGACACAATGATCAGCATCATTTTGTACAATGCCATTCTCTGTAAGGTGATCATGCAGTAGGGCTTTGACTTCGAACTTCGTGATTCAAATATAATTCGAATATCAAAAGAAAAAATCAAAATTCGAACGAATATTAGGCAGCCCTTAATATTCGGACCTGTTATGGGCAGGCCAAGAGGGAGAGACGTCGGAGAACCCATGCAGTCTATTCATAATATTGTAATGACCACGGAAGAGGCAGTGAATGAAGTATTGATTAGACAGCGATTCATTAGAAACATAATAAACCGTTGGAACACGCAAGACCGGTAACCATAGCAACACCTGTAAACAAACCTCGCAAAGCCCAATCCAGGGCTGAATCCGAATACTCATACTTATAGTATGCATTTTGTAGTACGCCACAAATATAGCGCGTCCGAATGCTCAGTGTGCATTGTGTAGTACGGATAACGTTTCCGAATGCGTACTACCGCCACAGTATACAACGGTAGGTCACTACGTTACCAGACTACAAGTCAGCCATCTCTTCTTCGTTCGTTACCAGACTACGAGTCTGGTAACGAACGAAGAAGAGATGGCTGACCCGACACTACCAACAGCGGCTTAGAAAGACGTCATAGAAAGCGGCGAAAAAAAGAGACATTAAAAAGAGTAAAAAAGTAAAGTAAGTAATTAAGTAAAGAGACATTTTTAATTTAATAGCAACGATGACAAGACGGAAAACAGGTAACTTATCAAGGGAATTTTGCCGGCATCTGAGGGGAGACACGTCATCTCCAAACATCCGGTGGAGTTACGGCGGTGTTCGGAAGAGTTCAGAGGCGTTCTACGCATAGCTGTAGACCGTTCTAGGCGTTCTACGCATAGCTGTAGAGTGTAGTACGGTCAAGTAGTAGACACTGAACATAAATAGTGTGTACTAAGTATTCAGATTCAGCCCAGGTATTACTGAAGGCATTTAATGGTCAAAATATTTTTAATAAATATTCGAATACTAATATTAATAAACAAACAAACTTCGAATATGATTTTTGGCCAAAAGTCAAAGCCCTATCATGCAGTAACATGTTCCAGTTAATCCCGGACTGTTTTAAACCATACAATGACTTATTGAGTTTACACGCTAAGTGTTCTCCTGTTTTTGATTTGATCTTAAAACCATCTGGTTGTTCCATTTATACCACAGTCTGTCAGAGCATGGAGGTAAGCGGTCTTCACATCCATTTGGTGTAGGATAAGATCCTCTTGTTCAGCCACCTACATCAATGCTCGGACAAAGGTCATGTTAGCTATCGGTGAAAAGGTCTCTTTATTCAATCCCTTCTACTTAAACCATCCCTTTGCGACATATTTGGCTTAACAAGTCTCAGATCCATCTGGGCTCTTTCACTGCATATACCCAGTGACCTCCAACTGCTTGTTTGCCTCCTGGCAGTAGGGTCAGAGTGAGAGTCATTCTCTTTCAAAGAGTTCATCTCCTCTTTCATCGCATCAGCCCACAATTTTGACATTTTAAAATCCATACCCTTTTTCTAAATGTGCCAAGTACACCATACCTCTGTAGAGATAAACTAAATTTACACTTTCGTCATTGTTACACTCCTTAACACTGGTACTCCTTTAAGTATTCTGGAGCCTTTCTGTCTCGTAGGAAACTTCCTTTCTCCCAGTTCTCTCTGAGTACTATCTGTCTGGGTCGGACCTGCCTCAGCAGTCTTTACACTGGACTCTTTACTCTTCTTAGGCTGTCCCTGACCCTGGTTGATTATCTCCAGTGGTCTATCTCCATAACTCTCAATGTCGTCCTCTAAATCACAATCTGTCTTGAGTCTGGCTATCTTTGCTACCTTTGGGGATGAATTTCACCAGCCTATGTTTTTTTCTAGAATGCGAGTTATATGCTCGACTATATTTATCATAGCCTACAAAGATCCCCTTTTTACACCTTGAATCCAGCTTCTTTCCCTGCTGATATCCGTAACATCAGAGCTAAATATCTTCATGTTAGATAGGTTAGGTGTTTTTCCTGTGAATAAAGGGTAAGGTGTCTGCTCTAGCCGCTTACTGTAGCACCTGTTACAGATTTGAGCAGCTGTCTGTACAGCATATGTCCATAATTTCTTCGGGAGGTTAATCTCCAATAGCATGCATCGTGACATCTCAATTAAAGGTCCCATGACATACCATCAGGTGTGGGTTGATTAGCCGTTCCAAGTCGTTTTGGAAATCTGTCCCTTATGACATCACAGGTGGGCGTGTCCAACTAGATGTGTGACGGACCTCATCTTTTTCGCCCTTGTGTTTTGCCTTAGAAGAAATAGAAATCGATGCGTTGATTATCTGGACAAAGGGGGGGGGGGGGGGGTTACCGGCGCCTTGTCCCGCTCCGTCAGCCTCTCCCAGAGAGCGATTATGTCTCTGGTCTGACGGGCGGTGACAAAGGCGTGGTGACGTAGCTCCACGAGGCCGTGGGCCAACCGGGCTGACATTCCGGCCCGACGGCGTCCAGACAAAAAAAACACAGCGCACAGACACTGCACCCGATGAGACGCCGCACGCAAACAACTCGGCCGATATGAAATGTTGACGGGCGACGATCCACTAATTTCCTCCTCCTCCTCAGCCTGCTGCACCTCCATCCCGTCATCGACAGGAGGCGGGTGGGGCGCTCCGAAAGAGGCTTCGACCTGGAGCACACCGCGGGGCTCCTGGAGGAGGGCGCTGTGGTGTGCCAGGAGACGGATCTCCTCTGGCTCCTCCTCCTCATCGAAGCCCTCATCGGCGGCGCCGTCGTCGTCGTCGTCCTATTCCTCCTCCTCGCCCCCATCCAGAGCGTCGGGATCCGGCTTTTGCTCAGCGCCCGACTGGGAGTGCAGGTACTCTACCCCCAAGAGTTCCCCTGCAGAGAGAAACACACACACACACATTAGCAGATGCCTCAAGACAGCTGCAGCGAACACTGTCGCTAATCTCTTATCAGGCCTCGACATTAACGGTTGCCCGCTTGCCCGGGGCAACTAAAAGTAATATTTGGGCAAGTTGAGATTGATTTCTGGTTGCCCGAACGGGCAAGTGGATGTTTATTATAAAGGCTACTTATTCAAGTGTTTTTATAAACTGCAGAACAACCTTTTGTTGCCCGAAATCACACAAAAAGAAGTATTTGCAATTGATCAGCGCCCTGTATTCTCTTCTCTCGGAAAGCGAGTTAACAGACGCGCATCGCTTCAGCGCGAATATAGACCCACCTTCTGTCACTCACTCGCAGTGCGGTCTCTGGCAGTGATTCGAAGGTGTTAGCTAAAGGTTAGCCAACACAGCTAGCATCTCAAGTGCAGCGCCTCCGCAAACGGTTTAGGTAGATTGGTAAATGGAGTAGTGATGGAGGAGTGTGGTTTGGAAGTACTTTGGAATGAGGCAAATTACCAAGGAAAGTCATATGCAAGAACACGGTTTTGGGTTTCATAACTGTGCACATGCACAGCAATAGCGATCTTTTTCAAGAAAATGGACCCTCACAAACTGTATATTACATGAAAGCTGAGCCTCCACTTATTCCAACAGTCCAAACCATATCATTCTGTGACTAAAACTCGCAAATATATCAGGTGTCAAAAAAATGCGGCGACAGTTCATTGCACCTGCAAAACAGATAACACTTAATGGAACTAGGGATCGACCTATACGGTTTTTTTGGGCCGATACGATACCGATATTTTTTCATCAGCCTTAGCCGATACCGATTTTCTTCAGCCGATATTTAGAGCCGATACTGCTTTTGCTCCCTCAATCATAAAAATTAGCAAAAATAAAAATTATTAACCCTTTTTTATTTTTATTGTAATTTTTTTTCGTTTTCGGCGCCCCCCGCGGATGACGGCGCTGTCATGCCAAATTTGTACCGGCTGCCAAATTTGTACCGGGCGCGTCATCAATACGTAATCCATTCCATTCGGCCTGGAAACCGATGATCGCGTCGTCCGTTGTCGGGCAGGTTTCAAGAAACATTCGCGCTCATGTTGCCAAAGACGAAATAACATAATACAGTTAACGGATCGCTAGATAACACTTGTTTTTACTTTATGTATTGCATTTAATTGTTTAATCGAATTTAGCTAGTAACCTGAGTGTTTAAAGCGGGTTTCAAAAAACATTTGCGCTCATGTTGCCAAAGACAAAATAACATAATACAGTTAACGGATCGCTAGATAACACTTGTTTTTACTTTATGTATTGCATTTAATTGATTAATCGAATTAAACTAGTAAACTGAGTGTTTAAAGCGGGTTTCAAAAAACATTCGTGCTCATGTTGCCAAAGACGAAATTACATAATACAGAAAACGGATCGCTAGATAACACTTGTTTTTGGTGTGAATGCTGCAAGCATTCACATCTTTGAAATCCTATAAATGTATTGGCTTGCAGCATTCACAGCTTTGAAATCCTACATATTTGGTGTGAATGCTGCTAGCATTCACAGCTTTGAAATCCTACATATTTATTTTTGGTGTGAATGCTGCTAGCATTCACAGCTTTGAAATCCTACGTATTTAATTGGTGTGAATGCTGTAGCATTCACAGCTTTGAAATCCTACATATTTAATTTTATTATTTTCGTTCTTCCGCCACTTTTTCTACGCGCGACTCCTTCAACATACTTCAACGTAGAAACATCATTCAAAGAATTAAACAGATCTACACATTTGTATCTTCTATAATATTCAAACAGAATTTCGATATCATTTATAGTTTTTTCAGATTCACAGTTTTAGTTTTATTCCGGACTCGTTTTCAGTTGCTCTCACTCTAACCGTTTTCCATGGCAACAGCTCGTTGACCAATCAGTGGTCTCTAACATTCGATATTCAAATGAGGCTGATTCATCCTTGATCCGATTCAACCCTTCCAACTAGGGCTGCAGGATATATCGGCTATGTACGATATATCGATATAATTTCCACGGGGATACAAGATTTGACAATATCGTTTATATCGATATGCGTTAAAATGGTCAGTTTCCCCCTCAAGCGTCTACAGCGCTTGCCTTGGAGACTGTGAGCGCGACCCCTCCCCCTCCCACTCTGTCTTTCCGAACGTGCCGTGTGCAGGGAGCCTCATTCCCGCCCCCGCCGCCCCCTCACAACACAACAAGCATGGATACCCGTAAAGAAAACGAGACGGCGGCGGGGACGAAATTGTTTCAGAGGAGAAACAACGGCTCCATAATGTGGAAATAGTTCGGGTTTAAAAAAGACAGATGAGTAGCAGCTGCAGGTCATCTGTAGAGAGTGTAGCAAAACCGTTGCGACTAAAAGTGGAAGCACGACAAATCTGTTCCACCATTTACAACAGCGGCACAAAGTGCAGTGCGTAAAACTCCGTGGCTGTGCTGCTGCATCACCGGCCGCGACGGTTTCTTCTGCCCCGAAACCAGGGCCGGTGCTTGGCAAATGTGTTGGGGGCGCCCTCTGGTGACGCTCTAAATTAATTAGTTAAAATATACGAAACAAGCGAAATGAAACCAAACATGTTCCCAAATGGAACGGAGAAGGGAGGGGGCGGGGGATTAAAGTTACGGCGCACTGAAACCCTCACCGTAGTACACAGGACAATGCGACGAAGCCAATGCTCTTAATGGTATCTAATTTGTGTAGCCTACAGCTTTATATTGTTTTGCATAGGTGATTATTTTGTGAAGGTGAAAAACTTCCCTTTTTTTTTTTAACATGTTCATTCAATTCTGTTGAAAATAACATACGATACATGTTGCAGTCATATTGACCTATGTTTTAATAAAAGTGCTTGCAACATCTCACATGTGGCTTTTGACTTAAGCCTGCCACACACATAAAGATTTTATAAATCTCAACCGATTTTTTTATCTGTGAGAGACCCCACACATTAACATTAACAGTTTTGATCGTATTGTGTGTGGTGTCCTGCGATATTCCAAACACAGCACACCACACACATAAAGATTTGTCTTCAGACGCACTAGAATCTTGTCCCTCAAGCAAGAAATCTCGCGTGAACCAACGTGATCTGACGTAGTACTCTGACTGACCTGTGGGGGCAGTCACACCAAAAATAGTCATTGAACTAACTACAAGAAGAAGTGAAGAAGAGCGAGTGTAAACCGGTGTAAACTCATGGAGGACCAGCTGGATACCGACTGCATGATGGTGGTTTTGGGATTAATCCTAACTGAAAAATCCCAAAGCAAATATTGTACAAACACTCGTGTGTTTGCCAATGTTCGACAAGTTTATCCTCCATATCGGAGGTCCATCTAACTTTAACTGTCTTCGCCATATTGGTGGTATTCAGGGATATCGTAGCCATGGAGATAGCTCGTTATAATTCCGTGTTCAGTCAGCTCGCTCTTTATTGGTTAAATTCAATATTACGTCACGTTGGAGACTCCCGATTGTCGGCTTCCCCCCCACACAAGACGATTTGACACCACAACGTTCTCCGCCGATAATCGTAAATATTGAACATGTTTAATACTTACGATTATCGGCGCCGACTGATTTCGGAGCCGATTGTCGGCCGAATTTCACTCTTAACACACCACACACTACAAGAGAATCTTATAAAATAATCTTAAGAGCTTAAGATAATCGGGCGATGTCTGTCCGTGATCGGAAGGGGGAAAATCGGGGCAAAATCAGCCCGATTATCTTTATGTGTGTGGCAGGCTTTACAAAAAAAAACATCTAACCCACTCTATCGAAATTATCGAGATATATATCGTCTATCGCCATTCAGCCAAAAAATACCGGGATATCATATTTTGCCCATATCGTGCAGCCCTACTTCCAACATTCAAACCTTCATAACTTGGTCAAATTTCAACCGTTTACCGTCATTCAAAGAATTAAACAGATTTACACATTTGTATCTTCAATAATATTCAAACAGAATTTCAATATCATTTATAGTTTTTTCAGATTCACAGTTTTAGTTTTATTTTTATTATAAATATTCCGGCACTTTTTCGCAACGTGACTCCTTCAACATACTTCAACGTAGAATCATTCAAACGTTAAATCGTTCAGCTCCAATAGTACTACTGTGCTATTTTTCTTATTGATATTATTCATAATTCCCGAGGTATTCAACGTTATTCACCGAAAATTCCCCCATTCACTCCCATTCAAAATTAAAAAAACGCTGATTCATCCTTGATCCGATTCAACCCTTCCAACATTCAAACCTTCATAACTTGGTCAAATTTCAACCGTTTACCATCATTCAAGGAATTAAACAGATCTAAATATTTGTATCTTCAATAATAATAATAATTTCGATACCATTTATAGTTTTTTCAGATTCACAGTTTTAGTCTCAAACCGTCATATTCTACAGTTTGTCCCATTGAGGCAGTCTGCCCATTCTGACACTTAAATTACTAAAGACATTGTAACTAAATCATTTTTCAGCCGTTTACCATCGCTGAAACAATCAAACAAATGTAGACATTTGTATCTTCAATAATATCTAAACAAAATTTCGATAGCTTTTAAACTTTTTCCAGAATCACAGTTTTAGTTTGACACCGGATTAGTTTTCAGTTGGTTTCATTGATTTCCGTTGACATTCAGGCAGTCACCCTTAAACACACACACACACACACACACACACACACACACACACACACACACACACACACACACACACACACACACACACACACACACACCCCCGGCTCGGTGAGACACAGACACACGCACACACAGATAACATCGGCCGGGTGAAACACACACACACACACCGGCTTGGGCACACACACACACCGGCTTGGGCACACACACACACGCACGCCGGCTTGGGCACACAAACACACACACAAACACACACACACACACACGCAATCCGATTTTAACATTTGGAACTCTGTTCAAATCCCTCACTTGAATAAAGCTATTCAACATTTATACTGCTCCTCCTACCACTACTACTACTACCATTAGCCGGCAGACTAAATGAAGAATGCGTTATGTAAAATTTAGGACAGTGTTAACTCTCACTGTTTCTCGAACACGCACGGGAAGGCACATTTTATTTGTTTGGCTGAATCCGAATACTCATACTTGACTGCTATATAGTATGCATTTTGTAGTACGCCACAAATATAGTGCGTCCGAATGCTCCGTACGCATTGTGTAGTACGGAAAACGTTTCCGAATGCGTACTACCGCCACAGTAAACAACGGAGTTCACAACGCTATCCCACAATGCAACCGGAGTGTGGTAACGAACGAAGAGATGGCTGACCCGACACCACCATCTGAGGGGAGATGCGTCATCTCCAAAACATCCGGTAGAGTTTCGGCGATGTTCTGAAGCGTTCTAAGCATAGCTGTAGACCGTACTACACTGTCAAGTGTACCGTCAAGTAGTAGACACTGAAGGGCTTTCTTACCTTTTCATAAGATAACCTTTGCTCCACATGGGACATTGTAGAGAGCGGATCCTTGGTTTGATCACTTGTATGAAAGTATAATATACTGTACATTGTACGCTGTTTTGTGTAGTTATACTGTATATAGTATGGGTAGATTTGTACTTTGAGTTTAAGCCAAAAAGCACCAACTTTGTTTTGGTAACAATATATAATTGTGAGATTCAATTTCCGTTTGACTTTGTTGTCCCATCATAAGTTTTTACTTTCAAACGATATCACCGCAGCACAAATACTCATGACAGCCCAGGTTTTCCTGAAAGCATGTTTGAAGCCTGTCTTTGCATTACAGGGTTGATATTATAGCCACAAACATGCAATGAATCCAGAGGATATACCATTTACGATTCATATCAACACATCAATAAACACTTCAGTTTAGTCAGAAAACTGGATTTATTAAAACCAACAAAACATGAAACAACATACAACAGAAACATGCATCACTGACCCTGTACAAGTCCCCGCCCCCACCTGGAGGCAGAGACCCGGGCCTTGGTATCTCCCGGGAGGCCAACCTCACAGCTAGAGGTTGGCCTCCCTATAAGCGCCATGCATATGCGGGCCAAAGTAGCAGCTATGGACTCTCCTCCAGTCAACAAGACACGCTTGTTTGTGTACGCCCTGGAGGCAGAGACCCGGGCCTTGGTATCTCCCGGGAGGCAAACCTCACAGCTAGAGGTTGGCCTCCCTATAAGCGCCATGCATATGCGGGCCAGAAGGAGCAGCTAGGGTCTCTCCTCCAGTTATTAAATGACAGCAAAGGAGGCATTAGCCTTTGGAGAGATTGTCCAAGCCATGCCTTTCCATTTATTATTTCAATTTGAAAAGGCCAAATTAATTCCCCCCTCCCCCAAGGGGGTCCAGGCCGTGGGGTTCAGGACCCTCCCAGACGGGGACAAGGAGGTCCTGGACCCCTGTGCTAAAGAGCACGTAGTTCCACCGGCCATGTGGGATGCAGCCTTTGGACAGACCGTCTGGAAGTGTAGTGCTGAGGCAGCAGTATTAAAAGACACGAAGCAGTTACCAACACACAAAGCACAGTTACCAACACACTGAACCACGCACACAGTCACAATGGTCACTCATAGCAAGAGCTTAAAATTAACACCTGCCAACCCACCAGATGCAGGTAGAAAATAACTTTTGCGTGTAAGATTGTAAAGTCGCCAGCCAATTTGGCTGGTGATGAACGAAGCAAATATCATAGCGTGTTTGACTCAGCCGGCTACAGAGATGATGACAAGGTCTGTGTTGCCAGATCGGGCTGTTCTCCGCATAGGAATGTGGGCGGTTTTGTGTGTGGTTTGCTTGTCAACATAGCTATGAACGCTACGTAGTGACGCGTTATACAACCATTGGCTAAGTGTGGTGTGCTGAAACAGAACAGATGAACAGTCCTTGTGGCCCGCATATGCATAGCGCTTATAGGGAGGCCAACTGTGAGGTTGGCCTCCCGGGAGATACCAAGCTACGACAGACTGATTAGCATTGACCCGGGACATACCAAGTCCCGGGCCTCTGCCTCCAGGTGGGCGGGGACTTGTACAGGGGCAGTGATGTAGGCGACTGTCTGATGTCTTGTGAGCATCACTTTGATCGAGTCTAGCCTCTCATTGGTCCTCTTGTTGAAAGACATTTTCTGAAAATACAGCCAATGGTCAAGTGTGGTGTGCTGAAACAACAGATGAACAGCGTGAAACAAACCTGAAAGTAGCCCAAGACATGAGTTATTTAGAGAAAAAGACTATGGAGATATTTGTTGGATTTTAAAAAAGCCAGACAACTCCAGTTGTGCAGGATGTTGGGAGGTGGGAGTAGGACACTATGCTTTGCTGAATCAATCGTTATTACTGAGCGTAATAAATATTCAAATTCTACAAAGTAACAATACCAATCAATACCTTCAGGAATTGCATTTCTAGGAGCATGCATCAGCCCATCAGTGAGACGGTGTGGCGTCTAAAGTGGCACCCCACCCCACCCACCTGCTGCTGGTGTACATTTTAAGTGCTCTGGCTATGAGTGACCATTGTGAAAAACATCTCACCAAATCATTTAATGGATGGATAATGAAATTCATTGCCAACACCAATTTAACAATTGATTTGATGTTGAAGCCCTGATGTAAAGTATATATAGTTAATACTTGTTTGGTAACTGCTTGATTTTAACCTTTTTGTGCATGGTTCAGTGCTTCATGCCTTTTAATAATCCCAATATCTTTCTTTGATACATAAAATAGACCCCCTCTCCCCGTCTGGGAGGGTCCTGAACCCTACGACCTGGACAAACAAGTGTGTCTCGTTGACTGGAGGAGAGACCCTAGCTGCTCCTTCTGGGCCGCATATGTGTAACTCTTATATAGGGAGGCCAACCTCTAATGGTTTGAAGTTGCCTCCCTGGGAGATGCCAAGCTACGACAGACTGATTAGCATTGACCCGGGACATACCAAGTCCCGGGCCTCTGCCTCCAGGTGGGCGGGGACTTGTACAGGGGCAGTGATGTAGGCGACTCTGTCTGATGTCTTGTGAGCATCACTGTGATGTCCCCGTAATTGCTCGACCTTCTCTATCCCCTTTGCCAATTCTTCAAATACAAAGAATTTAGTTGCCCTTTTCCCATCCGACACCCCAGCGACGACGTTAGTATTTGTGGTGCCAGCCAATGCATCCTTTGCTGTCATTTGCCTCTCCTGGACCCTCTTTTGCTCTATTAAAGTCACAATCTTAACAGGGACAGTGATGTATGCGACTGTTAGAGGTCTCGTTAACATTGTTTTAACGTATCAATGTCAAAGGGGTCCAGGACCTCCTTCTCCCTGTCTGGGAGGGTCCTGAACTCTACGACCTGGACAAACGAGCGTGTCTCGTTGACTGGAGGAGAGACCCTAGCTGCTCCTCCTGGCCCGCATATGCATCGCGCTCATAGGGAGGCCAACCTCATGACCTGGACCTCCTTGTCTCCATTGATAACCTACAGGAAATTAATATATTTGTTTTTGCTTGGACGCGCCTGTTGGATGCAGAATAAAAAATTTACACCTAAATGCTTTACAATCAATACAATGTATAGCCTATTGTCATTGACTCACTTCCACTCAAGTGTGCCCTGTTGAATGGAGGCTCAGTCCCCAGTTGCTCCTTTTCGCCGCGCATGGGTAACTCTTATAAGGAGGCCAACCTCTAACTGTGTGAGGTTGGCCTCCCTCCAGAGTACCACTTCCACCTCTATCCCCCTACAACAATAAAAAAGGCTACGTAAGCAGTGCTTATTTAAGGCTGACACTGATTTGAACTTTTACTTCACCTGCTGAAAAGATATGCAATTGTATAAAAGGAGCTATCAAAATGAGTAATTTAACAAAGTGACTACTGAGCACATTCATATTTTTTGATCTCATAGGTCCCATGAGCTCTACCGGTGGCGATTTACTCAGACACACAGGGGGCCAAAATTACCAGTGTTTAAACATAGAATGAAATTAATATAATAAGTTGGTCACAGACCAGACATAAACACAAAATACAGTTTGGCTTAACCTGTGGCCCATCGGCCTTTCGACAGGCTAAATAACACTAATCCGTTTAGCCTGATGCACAGTGGCGAACTTAGCCCTTTGTGGGCTCCAGGCGAACAGTCATTTGTGGGCCCCTGCATCTATCGGTCTAATGTACCTTATATCGCATGAGATACTCCATACAAGGGATGAACAAAAGTCACTATCCTTCTTTCATGCAACTGTTTATTATCTATTTACAAATTGAGAATAACATATAAAACAATAAGAGTAGTTATGTTGACACATTACACTGACTGTTAAACCTTATGCCATCATTACCTGAGGGTTTCCAGTAGCTCACAGCAGCTATCTGCAGTGACCTTCGGGAAACCACTACTCGAAACCTACTGATGGCCGTTTCCAGCTATCAGTATTTTTCCTGTGCTCTTCAGACCATTCATGGTTGATTAGATGCATTGCAAGGTTATTCCAGTCTTTAAATCCTTCCTCACTCAGTTGATTTTGTTTTCCAAAAAGGCAACAACAAAAGCAAAAATTGCGGTCTGCACTTTCACTGTAGACTAACTGTGACGACCCCGCCTACTTGTTGACTACTTACCTTCCTCAAGGTGATCAGCTGATGCCATCAGCTGGATCTGGAGCACCTGGGGCCGGTGCTCCAGCCGAATATAAGAGCAGCTGATTGCTTGTTGTGGGCGCTACTCATTGGCCCTCCTTGCAGGCGTCCACACCTTTTGGGGTTTAAGTTGGCGGTTTTGTTAAGTTATGTGGTGTAGGGAAATAAACCTTCGTTTTCTATTGGTAAATGCACCGTCTCTCCCGTTTTTGTCATCGCCATTGAGCCGGGTCATGACAAATGGGGGCTCGTCCATTCGGTTTGCGCAATAGTTGAGTGTAGATTTAGTTTTGCCTTTGTTAGTTTGCCTTGAGGGTAAAACGGTTGTTGCTCATTTTGTGAGTTTTTTCAGTAATTAAAGGGAGAGTTCATGGTGCATGTGGGCTGACGGATCAGGGTGAGCATCAGGGTCGCTCACTTAATTTATGCCAGTACCAAAAAGCCGGTTGACAAGTGTTGTCCTCAGCGTGTAGATCTTAGTGCGGTGCAGCGTTTTCCCTGGTAGGCATTGTTCCGTTTTCTCCCCACGGAAGGGGTAACCCGGTGTACAAAGAATATTACTCGGTATTCCACTTTTGTTTGTTTATTCTTTAACAAAGGGAAAGCAGGTAATAAATCTGAAAGGTAAGGAATGCAATGTTACACTTCTCATGTGCATTACACAAACATCACCTGCATTCATCAAAATACCAATATACAACAATAATAATAATTAACAATCATTAATGTACACGTTTCAAACGTCACCCATGCGCCATATTCAAATCCTATTCAAATCCCGCAATAGGAAACTACAACTGCCAGAATGCCCCGCGGCAACCCAGGAAGTACAGCACAAATGCCGGTCCCTGCGATTCATTTAATCGACGTTCACAAAACAAATACAAACATGGATGGACACAGATGGGACAGCGACGTTACAATTCCAAATGGATTTATGTATTTGAAATGTTTATATAGTTTTAACTTTGGCTATTAGCAACGTACTGGGATCTACCGGCGCATAGTGCTATTGCGAAATCATTAGACGACATAGCAGGCAACATGATTTGACATCAAGAAAGCAGACAAGAAGACAAGAATTCAAAGGAGCTTACCAAGTGGCTGCACACCGTGTCAGTTATGTGGCAATAATACAACTTTTGCGCCACCTTCTTATTGGGCGAACACCGGTCACATGGACCCACAGCACACCGTTCTCTTAAAGAGGCACTACACCATTGGGCTGCCGAGCCTCAGACGTTCATCAACAACTCAACTAAGTAAATAAGAAACAACAAAACTACACAAACGGCAGACCTCCACAGAAAACACAACAGGCATAGCGGCGTTCCCCTTTGGGTTCGTTGCGGGGTTCGTGGTAGTGTTGTGGCGGCACAGTGGTTAAAGCATTGTCTTGGGAGCATGTCCATGATTTCGGGGGAGTTGCTGGCTTGCTAGTCGCTTTCCCGGGTCAGCGGTCTCTAGTGCGTAAGTACCCGCCACTGCCCGCTGCATGAAGACTAGCCGGGAGTTTAGGTAGGGGGTTGATGTTTAGATAGCGGGGAAACTCCAAACTGGGATCCTCTTAGTGCGCACGGGGATACTTCGCTGTCTTGCTGGTCCTGTTCGGGCATAAATGTGTGTTTTGCTTGATTCTAGGGGTGGTTTTGGGGGGGGGATTGCTCTGCTTCCAGACTGCTCATTGGTGTTTGCATTTGTGACTTGGGCGTTGTACTCCACATCTCATTTGCGGCGGGGGCAATTTCTCCACTTACAAATATTGCAGGCGAAAAAAAATCGAAAGAATTTGCACTACTTCCATTGCATATTGTTGCATCTGACAAGAAATTGTGCGTTTCGTGTTCAAAGTTTGGTCGCCCAGTTATTTCTCGTCCTTCGATATCGGGAGGAGGGTTCGGCGTTTGTCTTGAATTTTGGAAGGAAGCTTGCGGTCTTTGTTCATTCATTTCATCGGTTGGGTTCCTTTGTTGAACCAAAAGCATGGGAGCACAAATCTCCAAAACCGCTGGAAAGGAAGACGTTGCTGTAGAAAAGCCACCAGTAGAAGCTGTAACTATTGTCACGAAGGACATTGGAAGGCAGATTGCACCTGGGACCGGTGCTCCAGCCGAATATAAGAGCAGCTGATTGCTTGTTGTGGGCGCTACTCATTGGCCCTCCTTGCAGGCGTCCACACCTTTTGGGGTTTTAGTTGGCGGTTTTGTTAAGTTATGTGGTGTAGGGAAATAAACCTTCGTTTTCTATTGGTAAATGCACCGTCTCTCCCGTTTTTGTCATCGCAATTGAGCCGGGTCATGACAAATGGGGGCTCGTCCATTCGGTATGCGCAATAGTTGAGTGTAGATTTTGTTTTGCCTTTGTTAGTTTGCCTTGAGGGTAAAACGGTTGTTGCTAATTTTGTGAGTTTTTTCAGTAATTAAGGGGAGAGTTCATGGTGCATGTGGGCTGACGGATCAGGGTGAGAAACGTTTTCCCTGGTAGGCAGTGATGTTGATAGGTTTTCAATGTAGTGAGTCCCCGGGACCCACAGGTGGCGAGTTGGGTGGGTCCCTGAGAAATTCAATGGGTCCCGACTCCCCAGTTTAAAAAATGTGTTTCTTTTTTATTATTATTCTATTTCTTCAATTAAATTAATAGTGTTAAACTCCTTGATGGTGGTATGATATGGTTAGAGCTGGAGTACTCAACCGTTCATGTTTAACGCTAGAAACGCCGGGCCATTTTTACTTACTTCGAGCGCCGCAAGAGGGGTCAAATGACCCCTAAGTCATTTTAATGAGAGGCTGTGAATTTGCACATAATGATAACTAGGTGGCGCAAATGAGCTATTACCGCGTGAGCGCCACATTTGTGTGTGTGTGTGTGTCACAAGCCTAGTCCTCACGATTTTGTCATAAATGTACATATATTCAATCAGAAGGATTGCAAAAAAATCCTGTTTGATTTGCTCATTCGACACGAATGAGCACAGCATCGAGCAGTGGAAACGTGGGTTTATTTACTATGAAGTTCGTATTTTTAATTGTTGAAATGAAATCAGCGGTGACAAGCTAGTTGTTTTGGTATCGGCTAAATTAGCATGTCGCGATACTTTGTACAGGGGATCACGTCTGCGCCGAGTAGATGCGCAGAGGGTTGAAACAGCGCTTGTCCGATCTGCTCACAAGAAGGTTTCTTTGCCCAGTTACATTGTGAACATTAAACAACTCGTGTTTAATCACAGTATCGTTTTTCATGGGGAAAATGAGATGCGTCCCCGGGACGCATGGATAGTGAGTTTAGTGCGTCCTTTCAGATTTTAATGCGTCAGGGACGCAGGACGCGTACCTAGCAACATCACTGGGTAGGCATAGCGGCGTTCCCCTTTGGGTTCGTTGCGGGGTTCGTGGTAGTGTTGTGGCGGCATAGTGGTTAAAGCATTGTCTTGGGAGCATGTCTGTGATTTCGGGGGAGTTGCTGGCTTGCTAGTCGCTTTCCCGGGTCAGCGGTCTCTAGTGCGTAAGTACCCGCCACTGCCCGCTGCATGAAGACTAGCCGGGATTTTAGGTAGGGGGTTGATGTTTAGATAGCGGGGAAACTCCAAACTGGGATCCTCTTAGTGCGCACGGGGATACTTCGCTGTCTTGCTGGTCCTGTTCGGGCATAAATGTGTGTTTTGCTTGATTCTAGGGGTGGTTTGGGGGGGGGATTGCTCTGCTTCCAGACTGCTCATTGGTGTTTGCATTTGTGACTTGGGCGTTGTACTCCGCATCTCATTTGCGGCGGGGGCAATTTCTCCACTTACAAATCTTGCATGCGAAAAAAAATCGAAAGAATTTGCACTACTTCCATTGCATATTGTTGCATCTGACAAGAAATTGTGCGTTTCGTGTTCAAAGTTTGGTCGCCCAGTTATTTCTCGTCCTTCGATATCGGGAGGAGGGTTCGGCGTTTGTCTTGAATTTTGGAAAGAAGCTTGCGGTCTTTGTTCATTCATTTCATCGGTTGGGTTCCTTTGTTGAACCAAAAGCATTGGAGCACAAATCTCCAAAACCGCTGGAAAGGAAGACGTTGCTGTAGAAAAGCCACCAGTAGAAGCTGTAACTATTGTCATGAAGAAGGACATTGGAAGGCAGATTGCACCTGGGACCTGTGCTCCAGCAGAATATAAGAGCAGCTGATTGCTTGTTGTGGGCGCTACTCATTGGCCCTCCTTGCAGGCGTCCACACCTTTTGGGGTTTAAGTTGGCGGTTTTGTTAAGTTATGTGGTGTAGGGAAATAAACCTTCGTTTTCTATTGGTAAATGCACCGTCTCTCCCGTTTTTGTCATCGCCATTGAGCCGGGTCATGACATAACCAAGACCTGTTCACCCTCTCACCATTTTTCATAACTATGTAATAGTATGCTTTTGTGAATCTGCGGCCCTCGGGCCAGAGTGCTGGGTCATCCACAAGAATATGTGTGCACCTGCCCAAGACACAGCAGCTTGGGCCAGAGTTTGTTAGTGAAGCAAATTATTTCAGAACTGTAAAGGAAACGTTAAACCCAATCTAAGACACTTACGGCATGGGGAAGTTCTTCAAAAGAACAAGGCACCACCATCGCCGTATTTTCTTCATGTTTGTCTGACGAAAGAAACAATAGTCAAATGGGTTAACAAATACAAATCAAGAGTGACAAAAAAACCTTGCCTCCACTAGTGATGATACCCTTATGTAAACATACCTCAACAAAGTCCCACCTTCCATCCATGACAATCTACATTGCGTACTGTAAATTAAGAGAGGTGGTTTATATTTATGTTTATAAAAATAAAAACAACTCCATTTATTTTTGAAAAGAAGAAATACCACCCCAGTTGCCCCAATATGACATATTCATAATATACTGAATAGCCATTTTCTTACCATCAACACAAACACCCCACAGTTGTTGGAAAAACCTTGCCTGGGTGCACCCTGTAGTGTGGAGTACACATGTTTTAATAGAAGGTAGAATCAGATGGTTTATTTCTGAAATAATAATTATCGGCTGCTTTGTATAAGATGGCTTGTGCATATACACAATGTAATTAGACTAAAATAATATTGATATTCGATTTCTGTGGACTCTTATGAACATTTCAAGGCCCAACATGAAATATCAACTCATTGCTAAGGATATCCACAACGATGATAAAGTAAGAATGCACCAAGGGTGGGGGAGGGTGAGGGGGGCTATTTTGACCTAAGACACTAGGATATATTGGATCGATATTCACTAAACATATTTATTCCACCGAATGGTTGACATTGGTTGACATTCCTGAGATTCTAAGCTTTCAAACGGTGTATGACATGACTATCACTCAACCTTATGATGCTGAATATACTGATATATATAATACTGATATATATAATACTGATAGCTGTTTCCAGCTATGAGTATTTTGACGATACTGCTAGCTTGATGGAGGGGGCACTCCGCCAGCCCCCTCCATGTGGACTGAGTGCCCGCCCCCTCCATGTGGGCTCCGTCTGCGGGCTGCAGTCAGGGGCTTCTCGACTGAAGGGGGGTGCACACGGAAAGATCATCAAAACATAAGTAATTAGAAATCCTGATGCTACTATTGTGAAGAGATTTTTATAAAGATAATAAATATGGGGACAAAATATATGCATTGGGGCATTTTGGGGGCCCCAAAAACCTTCTATGGGGCCCGGGGCTCGTTTGCATAATAGTACGGCCCGCCACTGCTGATACAGCATTATTGCTATCCATACCCTTCGTTCATGTTGGCAACTTATTTTCAAGCAAGCTACCTGTAGCTGAACATAAATGGGATCTATTTTCTAAATCATTGACATCTTTCGTCCCTACCAGTACATCTCAGTGGCTCAAAAGCCTAAAGTTAGGTAGGTATTCTCTTGAACTAAATCGTGATCCTTTTACCTTTCTTTTAACTTACTTAACAATCTTTGCACTCACTATTTCCCTGCAATCTAATCTTTAAAAGTAGGATAGTATTTATTCTAAGCCAGATAGAATAAAAAGCCTGCTTAATGAATGATTTTAATTCATTTTATGTGGCCCATGCCAATTAGCCATGGCAATGACAAAGAATGCAGGCTCAGTTTGCTGCCCTTGCTCAAATTTTGCATTGCATGTAGAATTGCTTGCGATATATAGGAAAATATTTTGATTTGTCTATGCCCATTTACTTGTGTGTGTGTTTTACACCGCCATGAGAAAGAAAGGCTTCCTGTAAATTCAATATTTAGACCATAAAGACTTTACCATTACCTGCACAGCTTAGTCTAACTGACCAATTCCCTTTTTAAGACAAAACAATTGCTTAAATCAAAACAAACTTTATTATACAACAGTAAAATATTAATAGAAAACACATGAAAAGTAAACACAAGTGCCAAAATTGAAAAACGCAACAAAGGTTAACGTCAATGCTCGTCAAACAATTCTGCCAGGCCCTCATCATCCACATGAGGCACAGCCTCAGAGTCCCTTACATAGGAGGTCGACGCCTCCTCCGCATCTGGGACATCGCCCTGGCCGCTGTGAACTGTGGCCTCAGCAACAGCAGGAGGAGCCAAGCGCTCAAACAGCCCTTCAGAACTGAATGTCACCTCCAGCTCAGGCATTGCAATTATTATCTCCTCCAGGGCTTGAGCATCATGGGCAGAAGTTAATAGTACTTGATCCCTGACAAACTCAGACACCGCTGAGTTGGTCAGGACCATGGAGCACTCCTCCCCATCTCTTGCTACCACAATTAGCTTACCAGAGTACGTCACCAAGTACGAGGCTGTGCGCTGGAGCATGGAGCAGCGCTCACAGTGGTGAGTGGACAGCTTCACACCCAGGTTGTCCTGGCCGGTGTGGCATCTCGGGCACCTGGGCTTCGCAATGATGTTGACCGCAGACACCAGCCCACGCAGAGTCTCCTTAGCCTTCACGGCCATCCAAAGAAGGGAAGATGGCTGCCCAATACCCGCAATGACGGTGACGACTGAGGAGGGTGTGGTGGTAAACACTGTCCGGTTAGCGTCCTTCCTGGTGCTCAAAGCCTGAAAAGAGTAGCACTTCCCCACCTGCACCGATAGGATCAGCCGGTCCCACACAGTCGATGCCGTCTGTCCCGTCCCACCGCACACCTCAAAGCATTTGAGCTCCACTGGCGCTCCTTTGACCTGCACCACCCTGTTCTCCAGGACCTGCACCACCCTGTTCTCCTGGACCTGCACCACCCTGACCTCGATCACGCCCACCTGTTGAAAAAGGACAAACAAACTGGAGTTAAGATTCGATATCCGTCTCTCTCCAAAATACTTATTTCAACAAGCTTCACAGAAGCACGACACTTCCCCTCTGCCTGGGACCCAAATTCAAGACTTGCGCTATGTCAGCTTGTCCGTGTTCCTAGGGACCCTACGGGGGAATGCGGGGTCCCCAGACACTTCGAGTCTGCTGCGGCTCGATAGCAGGACATCAAATCCCCCTGGATTGCTATAGCCTGTGAAAACAAAATGGAAAGAAATGAATGCTTAACAGCAGGCCGTAACGCATGGGATGCCACTAACGACTCATTTATGCGATTGGTCGCTTAATCTAAACGACTGATAAAAAATTAAAATTCAATATTTAGACCATAAAGACTTTACCATTACCTGCACAGCTTAGTCTAACTGACCAATTCCCTTTTTAAGACAAAACAATTGCTTAAATCAAAACAAACTTTATTATACAACAGTAAAATATTAATGGAAAACACATGAAAAGTAAACACAAGTGCCAAAATTGAAAAACGCAACAAAAGTTAACGTCAATGCTGGTCAAACAATTCTGCCAGGCCCTCATCATCCACATGAGGCTCAGCCTCAGAGTCCCTTACATAGGAGGTCGACGCCTCCTCCGCATCTGGGACATCGCCCTGGCCGCTGTGAACTGTGGCCTCAGCAACAGCAGGAGGAGCCAAGCGCTCAAACAGCCCTTCAGAACTGAATGTCACCTCCAGCTCAGGCATTGCGATGATCATCTCCTCCAGGGCTTGAGCATCATCGGCAGAAGTTAATAGTACTTGATCCCTGACAAACTCAGACACCGCTGAGTTGGTCAGGACCATGGAGCACTCCTCCCCATCTCTTGCTACCACAATTAGCTTACCAGAGTACGTCACCAAGTACGAGGCTGTGCGCTGGAGCATGGAGCAGCGCTCGCAGCGGTGAGTGGACAGCTTCACACCCAGGTTGTCCTGGCTGGTGTGGCATCTCGGGCACCTTGGCTTCGCCATGATGCCCACCGCAGACACCAGCCCGCGCAGAGTCTCCTTAGCCTTCACGGCCATCAAAAGAAGGGAAGACGGCTGCCCAATACCCGCAATGACGGTGACGACTGAGGAGGGCGTGGTGGTCAACACTGTGCGGTTAGCGTCCTTCCTGGTGCTCAAAGCCAGAAAGGAGTAGCACTTACCCACCTGCACCGATAGGATCAGCCGGTCCCATACAGTCAATGCAGTTTGTCCCGTCTCATCGCACACCTCAAAGCATCTGAGCTCCACTGGGGCTCCTTGGACCTGCACGACCCTGTTCTCCAGGACCTGCAACACCCTGACCTCGATCACGCCCACCTGTTGAAAAAGGACAAACAAACTGGAGTTAGGATTTGGTATCCGTCTCTCTCCAAAATACTTATTTCAACAAGCTTCACAGAAGCACGACACTTACCCTCTGCCTGGGACCAAAATTCAATACTTCCGCTACGGTCAACTTGTCTGTGTTCTTAGGGACCCTACGGGGGAATGCAAGGTCCCCAGACACATCGAGTCTGCTGTGGCTCGATACCAGGACATCAAATTCCCCCTGGTTTGCTATAGCCTGTGAAAACAAAATGGAAAGAAATTAATGCTTAACAGCACGATGACTCATTTATGCGATTGATCGCTTAATCTAAACGACTGATTAAAAAAAAAAACATTAAAGATATATTAACCTCTCTGAAATCAGCCAGGCACGTTTACGTGTAAACTAGTCCTGTCAAGCGATTAAAATATTTCACTCACGATTAATAGCACATTTCTTTCTATTCTAAATATCCCTTGATTTCTTTGTCCCATCAATTTCTCTTTTTAATACGCTTATCAACATGGAGAAGTGCATCGGCTTGCTTTGTGCAAACGTTTTTTCATTGAGAACATTGGCGTATACTTAAAAAATATTAAAGAAAATATAAAAAAAAGGTTGAACGCACGATAAAAAAATGAATGCCGTTAAAATTGGTTTGCGTCAATAACGCGTTAAACCGACAGAACTGGTGTAAAAGGGAGGGGAAGAAAGACGATAGCAGACGAGCAGGTCGAGTCTGCCATTTTACATATTAAAGCACCTCCACACACTGCCTTGTGTGGAGGTCAATTAGTTTGCCGTTTGAGACGTGATAACATAAATAGGCGGGCAATAGTAAGACTAGTCGACTAATTTATTTTTTTGCCGTAGACTCATTTTCATGGTCTAGTAACGCCTCGTGCATGGCACAAGTCAAGCTCCCTCGCACATCCTTCGACTGACTAACGACGACACGAGGAGTAAAGTAAGCTAATTACGTAGATTACGTCAACTAATCACGGCAGCACTATCTCTCATTCCATTTAAAAAAAACGCAGAAAAGCCAAACCAATACTTACTGATGCCCTTTCGCACGTTGACCAACTTGACCGCCTGGCTGTGGTCAGCGGCATGCACAAACTGGTTGCGCTTCTCAGGGGCGAAGCAGACAACTCTGTTGAACTCCTCCCGTCCGGTCTGTAACGTCGCCTCGAAGTATCGGTTGTTGGTCTTCAGCGACGTCTTCAACGGAGACACTGCGTGCAAGTGCCCAACCACTGTCTCGCAGTCGGTCATTTGCTGCTTGGTTGGAGTTGCCATGTTGGTAATTTGGAAATGTGCTGTGTGAGCTTAGGGCTTCAATTAAGTAGGCAAGGGGTCGGTAACGGGAAGGCAGGCAGAGGTTTGACGACAGGTGGAAGGTCGGACAGGAGATGGGTCGGCAACGGGCAGGCAGGCAGAGGTTCGACGACAGGTGGCAGGTCGGACAGGCGATGGGTCGGCAACGGGCAGGCAAGCAGAGGTTCGATGACAGATGGGAGGTCGGACAGGCGATGGGTCGGCAACGGGCAGGCAGGCAGAGGTTCGACGACAGGTGGGAGGTCGGGCAGGCGATGGGTCGGCAACGGGCAGGCATGCAAAGGGTTTGACGACAGGTGGAAGGTCGGACAGGAGATGGGTCGGCAACGGGCAGGCAGGCAGAGGTTCGACGACAGGTGGCAGGTCGGACAGGCGATGGGTCGGCAACGGGCAGGCAAGCAGAGGTTCGATGACAGATGGGAGGTCGGACAGGCGATGGGTCGGCAACGGGCAGGCAGGCAGAGGTTCGACGACAGGTGGGAGGTCGGGCAGGCGATGGGTCAGTAACGGGTAAGCAGGCAGGATCTCGGCGACAGGCGGATAGTCGGGCGGGCGGGGATTTGGTAACCGGTAAGCAGACAGGATCAACAGGGACTAGGCAACAGGCGGGAGGTCAGACAAGCGAGAGGACGGTAACGGGCAGGCAGGTAGATAGATATTAGAAAAACGGAGGTAGAGAGTGCGGGAAAGCTCAGTAAAGACTAGAGACGATCTGGCAGAGACTGGTTGGGGGCAGAGGGTTAATATAGAAGTAATACAGGTGAGGATGGTTGGGTTGATTAGGGAATTGCAGGGTGACTGGGAAACTCAGGAACGGATCGTGACAAGTTTATCTGATATAGGCGGGCCGAAAGCGTTGCTGTTCTCTCCAAGAGTGTCTGGATAAAAATACTTAACCTCAATAACGAAATAATTTGTATAAAACCTTTCGGTCCTTTTGGTCCGATATTATCGGCTGTTAATATCGGACCAACGTTTGAAACATATCTTTGAAACGTATTTTTTAAACATATTTTTGAAACATTACAACATCTTTGTGCGTTTTTAAACACATTTCTTAACACAATTTAACAACTTTATCTAAGCATGTTTTCGCTCAACCTTTTTTAAATACATTTGAACATCTTAATCTGTGTAAACTGCCAGTTTACACAGATTCATTCAGGGTCCCCGCAGATTCATTCAGGGTCCCCGACTCTTTCAGGGTCCCCGACTCTGAATTTTCTGAGTCTAATCAGATCTGCCTTTTCAGTCCAGAGATTCGACTATTCGATTCATTCAGGGTCCCCGACTCTGAATTTTCTGAGTTTAATCAGATCTGCCTTTTCAGTCCAGAGATTCGACTATTCGGCGGGGTTTGTCTACCGGCGTTGCTATGGTGACCTAAATTATTATAAGCAACTGACGAACGATGCCGGTTTGAAACTAAAACTGTGATTCTGAAGAAAGTATAAATGCTATCGAAATTCAGTTTCGATATTATTGAAGATACAAGTGTGTAGATTTGTTAAATGGTTTGCACGAAGATAAACGGTTGAAAATTGATTTAGTTATGTTACTTCTACAGTTGAAGTACGACTGATGATTTGAATCATCGACTTTCGGTGTTTTTTTCGGGTTTATTTTTTTCTCACGTCGCGCCCCCCCCCCTGAAGAACTCTGGCGCCCCCCAGGGGGGGTGCGCCCCACAGTTTGAAAACCACTGCTGTAGTACATTCCGCCAGCTGTCGTTATTACCGATTACCGAGACGGTCGTCATGTAGCCACCTAGCCGATGACGTCCGTCCGGCAAAATTAGTTTTATCGAGTCCCATTATGCTTGACACCCACATTGCTGCTCGCAGCTATATTTATTTATTTTTGTGAGTTTGGTTTTATGAACATTTTGAAAAATGGCTAAGCGCCCGGAGGGGGAGGGAGGGAGGGAATCATAATAGTTATTTTTGTTTATTTGTACATTGTTATTGTAATTATTATTTTTTTTTTATTTGTACATGGTTATTCATAGTATTTTTACTATTTCAGTTTTGGTGTTTATACCATTGCAGTTTTCACTTTTTAAGTAAAAATAATGGCAGAAAAACTTTTTTAGCCTTATTTTGTCACAATTGCATAGGCGAATAGCTAAAAATTGCAATTGTGTGATTTTGCCTGCCTCATTACATATCAGAACATCTGGTATGCTATCTAAATGGTTCACAAGAAAGCCCAGAGGGTAACCTTTCATTTGCGACCAAGATTATGCTTCTATATGTTTGGGTCCACTTTTGTTTACAGTATGCATTTTGGGTAGCCAAAGGTCTTTTTTGAAGTCTCCAAATGGACCTTGAACAAAACGAATGGAGATATCATTACATGAAAGGAGCTTGAGACTTCATCTTTTATGCTTTGTTGATCTGCTTTTGCACACAGCATCACAAGACCTAGGGCTAGGGCTCAGTAGTGATTCAAAGGGATATGGAGTTACTCAGGGTACTACAATCAGCTTGGTTTTAGAGGTGTGTGTGTGTGTGTGTGCGTGTAACCTGCTGGAAGGAAAAACAATATTGTAGCCTTCCCAGCACTGACGGTACATGATAGTTATTCTGATAATGTTAAACAATTCTACAGCTTCTCAGCTTTCTAAAGAGTTCAAGCATGTGATTAGAGGTCATACTACGAATGAGCAGTGCTCTCTAGAGTAGGCTCAGTGCAAAAACAAAAAAATGGCCCAAAGACTAAGTGGTTAAAGTGAGATGCTTATACGTCAGAGCAGCCGGGAATAGCTCACGTGAGCAACGTCCAGCTGCTCCAGGATTTCCTGCGACCAGCCAACCACCTTTTTGCCGCTGGAGGGGCACTGAAGGCATTCTGTGGACATGTAGTACCACCCGCTCCTGTCCGAGACCCTCCGGACGATCTTGTAGAGGCCGGCGCCCATCAGCTTGCCCCCATCGGCGGGGCACTTGAGGTGGCACGCCCACATCCGATAGGGCAGCCAGAGGAAGAACGGGCGCTGGAAGAAGGCGTGGGCTGTGGCGGGGGGCTGCGTGTAGAGGAGCCTGGCCCCTGGCGGGTACCACCTCAGTCGGGGCGGTGTGGTGAGGACAGCCATCCCGCTGCTGGGGTCCCTGTGGAACAGGCCCACCCACTCCTGCTGCTCTTCAGGCAGCGTCTTCCTCCAGATGAGGGGATGCAGCAGAAACACACCGACACACCTACTCTGACCCCACCGACGCCCAACAGCTCGCCGCTGCCGACGAGGTCGACCCTCCCAGTGAGTATACGTTTAGATGTGAATACACTTGTACCGCACGTGTAACGCACCGCCCTAACGCTGATATGGGTTGTCAGGCACGTCCAGGGACGCCCCGCCGGCCACGCTGGAAGCACCAGGACCAGGACCGATGGCCACGAGGCCTGCTACCGGAAAAGAGGTTTGTATGATTTTGTGTGTGTGTTGTGTGTTGTGTGTGTGTTTGTGTGCCTGTGCTGCACATTCACACTCTATGTGTTTGCTGCGTGTGTGTTTCAGCTGATCCCCCTCAGCTGGCGGCAGACGCTGCCTGAAGAGCAGCAGGAGGGGGTGGGCCGGGCGCAGGGACCCCAGCAGCCGGAAGGTGGACCTCACCACACTCCCTCGCCATGAAGCGGCCGTAGAGCTGTCGGTGGGGACCCCCCTCGCGAAGCGTCGCATGAGGTGCCACACGTCCAGCCGCACCACCAGCTCGTGCAACTCGTGGTACATCCCCTGCACGGCCGACTGGCCCACGGCGGCACAGCAGTCCCGGTCCACGTACAGGACCCTCGGAGGGGCCTTCCCGGTACAGCCGCATCAGGCAGGCCGGCATGTTGGTCAGTCCCTCCCCCTCGGCCCGAGGTGAGAACGGACACGAGCACCTGCCCGTACTCGTTGCCAACGTTCGTCATCCAGGCGGCCGAGCCGGCGGCGGCGCCCGCAAGCTTTTTGGCGATCTGCAAGACACAATCACATATTTAGACACACGGACGGACGGCCCACAGACGTGATACGAGGTGACGGCCCACAAAGAGAGAAACCTCGCGTAGCCTCCTCACCGTCTCAGGCTCTCCGCACCAGGGATACCAGTGTGGCCTGGCTTCGCTGCCATGAATGCCCCGTCCCTGTAGCAGGGAGGGTAAACTACTCGGCTGGCTGAGTTATGGCTCGAACGTTCTTACCCGTGTACTCCCTGGGCTTGGTGTAATCCCTGACCAAACTCGAGCCAAGCCCCCGTTGGCTGAGCTGGTCCAGGGAGTGCTGCGGGGGGCCACTGGAGGTGGGCCCCAGCGGGCGACCCTCCTGGGCCGCGACGGTGGTGGCGCTGGTGGTGTTGGCGACGGTGGTGGCGCGGGTGGTGGTGGCGACGGTGGTGTTGGCGCTGGTGGTGTTGTTGGTGCTGGTGTTGGCGACGGTGCTGGTGGTGTTGGCGCGGGTGGTGTTGGCGCTGGTGGTGTTGGAGCAGGTGGTGGCGAAAGATGGACATTACAATTACAATCGGGGCATTTAGCAGATGCTTTTACTCAAAGCGACTTGCATCGATTAATACACACATTGCACACCGACGGCAGAGTCAACCATGCAAGGCGACAGCCAGCTCGTCAGGAGCAGTTAGGGTTAAGTGTCTGGCTCAGGGACACATCAACACTCAGCTAGGAGGAGCTGGGGATCAAACTAGCAATCTTTCGGTTACAAGACAACTGCTCTACCTCCTGAGCCGACCCCGACATGACAGTGAAACACGTGGTTTACCTGGAATGAAGCGGTTGAGATGCAGATGGAACGACTCCAGGGACGTGGAGCCTCGCGCACAACGGTACGTCAGCAGGCTGATCCCCCCCCCGGTCGGCCTGCCTGTCTCTGTGTACAGCTCCACTCCCGGAGGGTCCTGCTTGCACTGGTGGTTCCGCCGCTGCTCCGTGGCGATGGAGAGCCATCTCCCTGCGGCTGACGTGCCTCCACACTCCGGCGTCAGACGTGAAGGTCAACCCCTGGGCCTCAAGCGTCCTCCTGTTGGCGTTGAGCAAACCGGGCTGTGTCCTCTGGGTCCCACAGGAAGATACTGGCAGAGTGCTGCTGCAGGAAGACCTTGTAGAGCTGGTGGCTCTCGGTACTGACAACCGACGCGCAGCGTCGCATCAGGTGCCAGATGTCCAGCCGGACCACCAGCTATTCGACCAGATAGCTTAATTTATTTCGAGCTTGACTTCCAGCGATCTGAATTGTCAAAAAAATAATAATAATCGAGAGATATATATTTGAAGAGATCTGATTGGTCGAAGAAAAAATATGAAAAAATAGATCTGATTGGTCGAAATTTAATAATTTTTCTACATTTGTCTTCCATTTTATCCCCATGCCATAAAGAAACAAACAATAACTGGTAGAAAAAAAGTCGAGATATGTGATTGGTCAGCAAAACTATTTGTTGAGGGAACTGATTAGGGGGGAAAAACTTTTTCTAGTGATATGATTGGTCGAAATAATACAATTATTTCGAGAGCTCTGATTGGTTGAATAAATGAATTAATTTTGAGCGACGTGGTTGAAAATTAATGATGGGTCGAAAAATGTATAATTTCTAGGAACTGATTGGTCGAAAAATATTTATTTTCAGCGACCTGATTGGTTGAGAACTATTTATTTCAAGTAGGGATGCACCGATATGAAAATTTTGACCGATATCCGATATTAAAATTGCTGTTACGGCCGATAACCGATATTTACCGATATCGATATTGGTATAAAAACAAGTTTCTATGATGATTTTGTATACTGAAGAACATGTAAACACTGTGAATATGAAAAAGTTATTTCTTTCTTTATTTTCCAAAACTTCGAAATACATTGTTTCTTCAACAAGTTACAGGGCATCCATAACAAACACAAGTTACTAACAGGGTTAGTTTTAGGCTACTTTTACAACTTGCATCTATGAAAAAGTTTGGATCATAAATCACAATAACGATCACAAATCAAAATATCTTGACAAGGTTTTATAATTTAAATCAAATTTGCCAATATTCATGGAAACCAGACACCTGTCTAATAATTTACAAAAAGTGTTTCAAGTTTGTCAATTTCAACTCAAATCTGTGAGATAGGCTAAATCAAATAAATCAAGGAAGGTTGGTTGTAGTCTTTTCACTCGGTTCTAGCCCTACTGTTGATCCGGAGAACGGAGCGAAAAGACTACTACCAAATATAAACATTCGGTTTCTGTTTCAATGCGATTACGGAACGCCAAATAAAACACAACAGAAACTATTTCGCTACGATACTTGATTAGATTAGATTTCTTTATTGTCCTTGTTCAACAGAGTTAATCAACAAAATTAAGTTTAGAACATTGATGTTGTTAATACCGGAATTGTCCTTTAAACATGCGCTGATCACGTGAACGCACAACTTTTTTTTTTATCAGCCGATCCGCGGATCACTTGCGTCCCGAACTGTGAGGGTTGATCCGTACGGATCACGGGAAACCCGTGAACCGTTTGCACCACTAGTGGTGTTGAATGATTTGACACGGCATCCTCCGTGCATTACTACGGCTTTGCAAGTACTGCATATTGCAATTTGAGTACCTTCATTTGAGACCGTAAAAAACATCCAAACCGCCGACATTGATTCTTTTCAGTTAAGGTGACAAACACTCCTGTACTGCCTCTGTGCGTCTCTGGCTGCGTCACTGACACTGTCACATGACCAAACAAGCTGCGCATAGGCAAAAGACACGGCAACTAGATGGAAATAAATATCGGCTGTTAATATCGGACCAGTTTTACTTATCGGGCCGATGCCGATATGTTAAAAAATGACTAACATCGGCCGATAACAATATCACTGCCAATATATCGTGCATCCCTAATTTCAAGCGATCTGAATAGTTACAAAAATAATTCATATATTTTGAGCTTTATTGGTCGAATGTTCTTTACAACGATCTGAATGTTCTAAAAATTATTCAGAGCAGGGGTCGGCAATCCCTGGCACGCGTGCCACCCCTGGCATGTGGCAGCATAATCATTTGCACACTTGGGAAAAAAAATAACTTATTTTTTTATTTTATTAATAAAAAAATTCCCGCACATCATTCCTACCGATTTTTTTTTTTGCACTTCATTCTGTTTTGGGCATTGACTCCCAGTGCAAATATGTTTAAATTAGTTGCTGAAAGTAGTATTCTGAAATGGGATCAATTAATAGTGTTTAAACCTATGTTGTGAGTAATAGACAAGTATTTAAAATATTGTTGCAAGTGGCCTGTATGTTTCGCCCTCGCATGGTTTTGCAAAGCTGTACCTGTCTTAAAGATATTGATGTGGATGCTTCCAACAACCTCGTATGCAGCCGAGCTAAATTCAATTTGATTTTGTTTTATTTTTGGTCAATGTTCATCATTTTTTGTTTTATTGTGAACTTCTCCAAAGATTGGTTCCTGTGTAAGTTGGTTCCACGTTGTTGTTTTCTATGGCATGCCTTTTGTTTCCCTTGGGAGTGGTTTGGCGTTACACCTGTGGGTCAAGCTTCAGTTGGTGCTGATGCACGGAGCTGAGTGGAGAGAGACATCTTGGATTGTGTGTGACGCCCGTGTTTCTTTTGTCTCCTTTAAAATAAATAAACCTCCATAACTCGACTCCTGTGTGTGCCTCACTCAACGAATACCAGACACAACAACGCAGGAACTCATCGGTTACACATATTCTCGTTTTTTACATTTCTGACAGTGCAAATATGTTTTTGAGTTTCTGAAACTGATTGGTCTTAATTTCTTTTTTTTATTAAGAGCTATCTGATTGTTTAAAAAAAAAGAAGCTTTTTTTCAAGGGGAGGATAACGGCATCGAAAGAGGTGAAAACCATTATAAATCGGGGCACGTTCAGAGTTTCAGTTATTGTCTGTCTTGTCCACGCCAGTCGCAGGGAGCTTGAGGTCCCATGAGACGTGTAGTCATTCTCATTGTGTTCTCTCTACAGCCTTTAACTGAACAATTGCACAATAAACGGTCAAACTCGACATGAAAAATTATCTTTTAAATACACAAACGTGTGTAATCTGGCATATAAAGACTGGGACCAGAAGATAATTACTTTCTCTCCGTTGAAACCTATACATATTTTCGACCTTTTTAATTTTACTGTATGTTTGACGTTATTTTTGTAAACGTGTGACCAATAAAACTGAATTTGAATTGAACCTCATAGGTCCCGTGGGCTCCCCCTGAAGGGGGTGTGACTACGCCACTACGTCCGATTCCTACTCGGCGACATTCTTCCGGTCTTCAATTATTTCAATCAAATTCATAAAAGCTTTATTGGTAAGAAAAACAAACATGTACATTGCCAAAGCATGTGAACAATAAAGAGGTCAGTATATATAAAAGTATATAAGTATAAAACGTTAAAAACAAAATATACATATTAGATCGAATCTAATATCCTATCAATCAGGGGGTGCCGCTGTCACTGTCCACCAAGGGGCGCTGCTGGCCTCCGCCCTCCAGTCCACCAGGGGACGCTGCTGCCCTACTCCCCGCCCTCTGCCGCCGACCCCCTCTCGGCACAGACCCAGTGACAGCGTGCACTTGTCCGGTCCGCTGACAGCCGAGAAGCAGAGCAGCATCAAGATGATCGGGATTACGGTTCTTCGAGTGGACATGGGGCTCATGGCGGTGCTCCTCGGGGTGCTCTGTTGCCAAGTCCTGGCGTCGGCGTCAGACGACGTGGTGGTGGCCTGCGGGGGGTTCGTGAAGTCCGACGTGGAGATTAATTACTCTTTGATCGAGGTAAGAGGAAGGAAGCTAGGCTAGTCTGTTAGGCAGTTAGCCTAGAAGCTAGGCAGTTAGCCATCGGCTAGCCGCTGATCAGATGCTGATAATCTGAGCACAGTACCTGTCAATCAACTTTAATGATTCCCCTATGGGTTAACCTGGATTATGTTTGATTAAATTCAATATCTCTTCATTGTGTCTTAATATCTACCCCTTGGTTGTGAATACTAATATCTCCTTGCAGTACCATGGCTTAATGAAGGCTCACTCACACATACGAATACATTTGGTCAAATTTCTACCACTTGGTTGTGAATAGTTTCTCCTTGCAGTAATATGAATCTACTACTAATCCACTCCCAGACCAACCCCAAACACCCAAAACGGCAACTTTTTCTGTCACTTGCACAGCAGTGAACCGTGGCTGGTAGCACTGCCACTTGAACACTTTACACTAACTCATTAATGCGAGCCTCTCGTTAACCCCTAATTCTGCCGGTGCTGATCGGGCTTTCGGCTCACACCAGGGTCCCTACCCCCCATGCCTCCAGTTAATACGATTAACTGCTTAGTTAATACCGACACAACCTAGACTAGCCTGGACCCCCAGTTGAAGACCCTTTAAAGATGTGGCGTGTTTGTTCATTCATCCGATCACATCACTGCATTCACCAGACAAGGTCACGTTTCCATGAAAACTCACTTCCATCCAACAGTTTTCAGCTGTGCTAACATAATTGCACAAGGCTTTTCTGATCATCAATTCGCCTTTTAACACGCTGAGCTAAACAATGTAGCATTAGAACACAGGAGTGATGGTTGCTGGAATTGGGCCTCTGTTCGCCTATGTAGATATTCCATGAAAAATCTGCCGTTTACTGCTACAATGGTCATTTACCACATTAACAATGTCTAGACTGTATTTTCTGATTATTTTGATGTTATCTTCATTGTAGGAAACAGTGCTTTTCTTAAAAAAACAGGACGTTTCTAAGTGACTCCAAACTTTTGAACTGTAGTGTATATTAAATACATTTGTTTTCTCTTTTCACAGATTAAACTGTACACTAAGCAAGGTTCACTGAAATATCAAACGGACTGCGCGCCAATCAATGGTTACTTTATGATCCCTCTTTATGACAAGGTATGTACATTACAGAACCCACCTTGCATCTTCATTCATGAATGATAATAATTATAATTATATTTTAGTAAACAAAAATATACTTTTTGGTTTCCAGGGCGACTTTGTGTTGAAGATTGAGCCTCCACTTGGTTGGAGCTTCGGTAAGAATATCCATCACAGCCTACTCAGTGTTTAGATATACAGATAAACACAGGATCCACGTGACCATCCACAGGAAGTCAGATAAAACTGGGGTCATTCTGTCTTTGGTATGCAATAGGTATACCCACGATACATGATATATCTTCTGCTCATTAACATGTTTTTCAAAATTGCAAAAATAACAAATTGAATGCTTATTTCCTTGGCGGTAAACATTGTTTCACCCCACAAACGCACACTGACACAAGCCACTCTTTTGATTTGGTCTGCAGAATGCCTCCTCAAATCTAACTTGGCTGTCATACTCATTCTGATCATTTCCTAATGATCCGTGATAAGGCAGAGGATGTAACCAAACCCGTGTGTGTGCACCTCTGTGCTTGTATGAGCCCGGCCTTGTTCTCATAGGCTGCCCCCCCCCCACTTCACACATGTGAGAAGTGCATACAGAAATAGAAGGGATTCATATTTATGTATGCTGCACGAGTAGAGGGATGTCCATCATTATTTTGTTATGTCTTTATTATCGCCGATGGTTTCCTTGAACGTTTTTCTCCCCATGAAGAGCCGACCCGAGTGGATCTCCACGTGGACGGGGTCAACGACATCTGCACCCGGGAGCAGGACATCAACTTCGCCTTCACCGGCTTCTCCATCTCAGGAGCGGTTGGTACCTCTGAATCATGCATACATACTTTTATTTTTATTTTTTCCCTTCAAGCATCAATTGATGTACACCCTTATTGTAGGTTGTACGTCCTGGCACTTAAAAATAGTACTTAGCAATGTGTAGCATCTTATCCTAGCCAACTCTGTTGTATCCAGGGAATGGGTTAATCTAGTGATAGTTAGTGCTTGGCGCTTGGTTCTATGACCATCCTTACTGATCCGACCGATCTATTGTTGTTTCTCCATCTTCGGACGTCTGTACTTCGTCGCTTTGGATAAAAGCGTCTACAAAATTTAATTGAAAAAGTCCTTCTTCTCATTTCCTCGCTGTTTTTTCCCGATGACCTTCAGGTTCTGAGTAAAGGTCATCCACTGGGCCCAGCTGACGTCGAGGTGAAGCTGAGCCGGTCCGGGACGGAGGAGAAGCTCCAGTCTGTCCTCACTCAACCTGGGGGAAAGTAGGTTATCCTTATTAACTCACTAAAGGCCAAAGTATGCTACTCCAAATCCGTAACTACGGAGACCCCTCCAGCAGTCACAGTTCTCCGTCGGGATGTCGGATACGCAATGAAATTCACCGCCCGATCGATCTTATATGTTGACTACAAACCATGTAAATAGTGTCGGAAAATATCTTCCAAAGCTTTTCCAATCTTATTTGGTGTTTTATTGATCCTTAATATGCAAAGTAAACAATGTACAAAGTAAATAAGGTGCAAAGTCAAACCGGGAAAGGTGATTCCGGAAATGATTTTGTTAGAGGACCAATCACAGCCCTTGCCGTCTCCGTTGCATCGACAGATAGTTGAAAAATATACGATGACCACGTAAGACACGGAGAGGGCTCTCGTGTCTACGTACAGGCCTTTACGGAGCACTATAAACCGGCCTTTAATGTCTCCGTTGGTAGACCTTCCATCGTCTCCTCTGAACCCAACTCTGTGTTTCTCCAGGTACACCTTCTTCAAAGTGATGCCGGGAAGCTATGACATCACAGCTTCTCATTCCTCCTGGACGCTGGAGCAGGTGGGTCACTCACAGATATGACCTGATGAATACAGAAAGGTACCCATAAACAAAGGCACCTGGCCTTTGTTTATCTTTACCTTTCTGACTTCATGTGTTTGTTTATGTCGCTACAAATTACGCTATACGTCTTACAGCTTGAGGACTTTGAAGTCCTACATGTTTATTGGTGTGTAGTTTTCCTTGTTAACTTAAGTGGGCATATTTGATGTTTAGTTTGAGAAACATGAACTCGATAAACGGTTCAGAAATGAAGAACATTATATTATAGATTATAATGCAAGATTATATGATAGTTTATAATGTAAGATTATATGATAGTTTATAATGCAACATTATATGATAGTTTATAATGCAACATTATATGATAGTTTATAAGGCACGAATATAAAATAGATTACGAAGAAAGGTTCTGCTTATCAAGGCTGACGTCAGTGTTATCCAGATGACCTCACCATGACCGCAGGCTGGGCAGGGTCGGGGTGTCTGTCACTAACTCCTCCCCTTTGGGGACTAGGGTCGGGGTGTGTGTCCCTAACTCCTCCCCTTTGGGTGGGGAGGGTCGGGTGTGTCTGTCCCTAACTCCTCCCCCTTTGGGGGCTAGGGTCAGGTGTGTGTCCCTAACTCCTCCCCCCTGTGGTCGACCCCCAGAGCGTGACGTCGGTGCTGGTGTCCAACGCCAACGCCCCGGCCGCCGCCCCGCTGGTGGTGGGGGGCTACGACGTGACGGGGGTGGTGCGCAGCGACGGGGAGCCCATGAAGGAGGTCACCTTCCTGCTGTACTCGGCCTCCGTCCACCAGGAGGTGAGCCCCCCCACCCCCCCACCCCCCCGCCTCGGTGTCAGCGGAGGAGACACCGAGGCGGCGTGGAAGGACCTGCGCGCTAGAGGACTTTAGGATTCGAGGACGTCTGGTTTCACCGTGCTTGGGTTCATCGATCTCAGGGGGGCGACCTCGTTAGCTTTGGGCGAAATTCACAGATTTTAACGCAAATCCGGCATCCGGTTCGTGCATCGATCATTCTCTGATTACTTTCTGACAATATTTCTTCGTCACCTTTCTGGGCCCTCACCAGTTTGCACCCCTGCCGTCTAATTGTTAATTATTACCTTTGTTTGAAAAACCGCAGGTCAATTAAATAAGGAACAGAAACTTTAAATTAACTCGTTTTTCTTTGACTTATTTTGAGCTATTTGAGTTGTCCCTGCTAGCAGCCCCACTGAGGTCTGTGATTAAATGAACAAAACATCCCCGCCGTTATGGTAACCCACATGCATTAAGTAACCCTATTAATAACTCTACCCTCTGTGTGTCTGCGTGTCCTCCCCCCCCGCGGTCCAGGCGGTGGCGGGCTGCAACACGGCGCCGGTGGAAGGGGCGGAGTCGGGGGACAGCGCGCTGCTCTACCTCTGCAGCTCTCTGTCCGGCGAGGACGGCGCCTTCGTGTTCCCCTCGCTGCCCAGCGGCGAGTACACGGTGGTGAGTACCCCGCGCCGGGACTGAGGAAGGACCCGGTTAGGAACCTGTACTTAGAGGATGTGTGTAGCATCTGCATAGGCTCCCCCTTATCCTCTCCACACCCCTCTTACGTCCTGGCACAACAAAAATACTATTTAGCATCGTGTAGCGTCTGATCCTAGCTATCTCTGTTCTGTACGGGGAATGGGTTAACCTAGTGATGGGTAGTGCTTGGCAGCTGGTTCTATGAACATCCTTACTGTACCCACAGAGATATATTGTTATTTCTCTTTCTTCAGACAAAGCGACTTATTGTAAGTTGCGTTGGATAATAGCATCTGCTAAACGCCCTGAGTGTAAACGTGATTCCGTCTGCTTCAGATTCCGTTCTACCGGGGAGAGAGGATCACGTTCGACGTGGCGCCCTCCAGGATGAACTTCAAGGTGGAGCACAACAGTCTGCAGCTGGAGGTAAAGAAGCCGCTCGCGTTCCCTTGTTGATCTCCTCTGTCTCCTACTGAACCCTGAGGTCTGTGCGGGCAGAGACCAGGGTTTCCCCGGGGTGGTTAAAGGTATTAAAAGGTAGTAAATGAAATTAGCCCAAATTAAGGCCATTAAAAAGTAATAAAAGTTATAAACATCACATGAAGAGGTATTACGTTTCCAATTAGGCCTATGAGTTTTTCAATTTGTGTAATTTACGTGCAGGCCTATCTCCTACAATTACTAAAACTTGACAGTAAAGGCCGACCCCCCGTGGGTCTCAGAGCGATGGGGGGTTGGCCTTTAGTGTCTATGGTCCTCGCCTCTGGAACAGCATGCTGGAGGAGCTGAGGCATCACAATCTGTGAACCCCTTTAAAGAATTTTTTAAAGGGGAAATTTGAATCCCTTTTATTTATTTCTGTATTTATTTCCGTTCTGTATTGTATCGTTAAGCCCCTTGCACTTTTGTACGGAAGGCGCTTTATCAATAAAGTTTGATTTGTGTGGTCCTCTGTAGCCCATCTTCCGCGTCATGGGGTTCTCCGTTACCGGCCGCGTGCTCAACAGCCTGGAGGGGGAGGGAGTTCCGGACGCCACCGTGTACCTCAACAACCAGATCAAAGGTAACCCCACCGTGTACCTCAACAACCAGATCAAAGGTACCGGGCCCCTTAACGAGCTACCAAACCAGGCAGGAGCCTGGTCCATCTCATTCTAACTCCTCGATCAAATTTGATGCTTAGTTCCTTGGCTGTAGACCTTGTTTCAAACGCACAATACAAGCCACCCTTTTGATTTGGGTCTGCAGAATGCTTCCTTGAATCTAATTTGGCTGATTTTCCTAAATGATCCGTGATAAGCTTGGATAAGGCGGAGGATGTCACCAAATGACAAATCAGTGGCATGACATGAGGCGCCTATGAAATGATGCGTCGCTCTCTCTGGTTCGGACTCCAGTGGTGACCAGAGAGGACGGGTCCTTCCGCCTGGAGAACATGACCGCAGGAACCTACACCATCCGCACCCAGAAGGAGCTCATGTTCTTCGAGCCCATCTCCGTGAAGATCGCCCCCAACACCCCCCAGCTCCCCGACATCATCACCGCAGGGTGAGTCCCCGTCTGTTTGGGGGGTTTTCGGCTGATATTGATCATAGCTGTTCCAATACCGGTATTGATACGGGTATTGGGAGGTCTCTCAGATGGTGCAGTGTTGTGATGCGTTCGTTACCGGTCGGAATGGGCAACGGAAAAGTCGGAAAAACATGGATGCTCACGCTTAACTACAACAATACAAATGTCTTATTATAATTATAGATTATAAATGTAAATGATCTAGTGCTTGAGCAAAAATAATAGTGGTCTATACATCGCTGTCATCGTAAGAGAACCCTTCAATAAGAACAAGTGCTATTAGTAGTTAGAATGCCAGATGCTATATCGGTATATACTCGGTATCGGCTGATACTCCAGTTCAGGAATCTGAATCGGGGAGGAAAAAGTGAGAACATAATTTTGATGGATGGGTTCTTTGTTGAGGCAGAGGTTCTGCTGGGGCTGAGAGACTCTCAACCTGTTTACCGCTCTTCTGCTTTATGAATAAAACAGCTGCCACGCATCAACTTGGTGTGCGGCTGCATCGATGCATTGATTTTAGTTTTTCCAATCCTCCTCACTCAAAGGGATACAGAGTTTAAAGTGGAAATGAAGCACTGAGAACTGTGTCAATTTTTTGTTTGTTTTTTCATTTTTGGAAACACATGGATTTTCATCAATACTGAAATTCAAGTAGTTTCACCGTAAAATGACATGTTTATAACGACTTTCGCCTCTAGGGCGCAGCCATGTTTTAAAAACGCAGGCGCTACGTCATCAGAATGGTTGGCTCTTTAAAATAAACATGTCGGATATTGGAAGAAGAACAGGGGGGTCCTTTTGTATTGCCCCTGGCTGTTCAAACGAATTTTATCGGTTAAAGGAGAGCGGTAGAATAGTTCATTTCCATGTAATTCCCGTCAAGAAGCCTGAAGTGCTCCGAAGATGGTTAGCTGCATTGAAACGCCTCAGCCCCCCAATGGGACCAGGGCAGAGAGTATGTAGCGACCACTTTATAGAGGCTGATTACATCGAAGAGGGAGCTTTTTCTGAAGATGGGAGATTTGTTCGCCGTCCCACCAATCGCCTGAAGCCAGATGCTGTGCCAACTATTTTTAATTTTAGTGGATATAGTGCTGGAGACACGGACATACCCGTCAGATCGGACCCGGGCGCTGCTCTTATGCGCAGCGAAAGAGCGCAGAAACGTGCTTGCCAGGCAGAGGAACGAGAGGTACACTTAGCTTCTACTACTAGAGAAACAGATAAATTAGTACAAGTACACTCACTGTTTGAAGATTGTCTTGTTTGCAGACTAGCTCGCTCCATGCTCTGGATAATTTCTAATCCATCGCCAAAATAATCCATTGTTATCGGAAATAATCCATTTGCAAACACCGTCGGTTGAACTATTTTCGCATATTCACGTGCACACCCAAATGGCACGACAATTACTTGTATCATGAAATTAACGAACTGTAAGGCAGCGTGGAGCCCAGCTGCTGCACCCGTGTACTTTACTTTTCTTATCTTATTATATTATAATAATTATTATATATATATATATATATATATATATATATATATATATATATATATATATATATATATATATATAAAAAATATAATAATGTAATAATATATAATGTGCAATATATATACATATCTTACACTGCATTACTACAGGTTCATTTCATGGCAGCAGACACTCTCCATGTCAGTGGACATAGGGACACAAACCCCACACAAGCACCACCGATTGTTTCCTGTGCGCTCAGATACATCTCTCTCTCCTTCATCTATTTCTCCTCCATAGTCAGGCTCTGTTGGGGGCACTAAAACTCCGACTTCTCTTACTGGCTCAAAAGCATAGGCAATTGGATGCCTGCCCTCATTGGTGGGTCTATCCAATTCGTCCATATCCATTTTGTTGAGGCAGTAAGCTACCTGTGAGGCTATGAGCCGCTATGTAAACAACATAGAATGTTAATACCAACCATTCTCGTGACGTCATCGTATTCTGAAAACAGAGATGGCGGCGCACAGGCTGAAAACATTGTAATTAATGCAACGTGTTTGTGCTTCATTCTGAATAACGGGACATATTTCCGACTTTATTTGTATTTATGGTATATTTAAATATTTAACTAGTGCTATAGACATGTTTTATTTGATTGCTTCCTTTCCACTTTAAGAATATATATTTTTGAAAATGGATAAATATTTATAAATGGGCTCTTCATCTTAACCCAAATCGAGTGTGTCGTGTGTGTGTGTGTGTGTGTGTGTGTGTGTGTGTGTGTGTGTGTGTGTGTGTGTGTGTGTGTGTGTGTGTGTGTGTGTGTGTGTGTGTGTGTGTGTGTGTGTGTGTGTGTGTGTGTGTGTGTGTGTGCTCTGCTCTCGTTGGGCTGAAGGGTTTATTGGACGTCCGGGGAAGGCTAAATTGATCATTAAAATCAGTATTCTCCAATCACAGCGTGTAGCCCCTCCTAGTAACCAGGCAGCCTCTGCTCCCTGAAGCTCCCGTCCTGACGCCTCGCTACCCTCCCCCTCTGGTGACTCCACCCCCTCAGGTTCAGCGTCTGCGGCCGCATCGCCGTGAGCCGTCTGCCCGAGGGCATGAAGCAGCAGAGCCGCTACAGGGTGACCCTCCGGCCCCGGGACCAGGACCAGGACCCGGGCCTCGGCAAGACTGCCGACTCTGACCCCCAAGGCGGCTTCTGCTTCCAGGCCAAACCCGGAGACTACAGCGTCCACGTAAGACCCCCGCCCGTTAGCCCCCAGTTAGCCTGTCCCTTAGCCCCCCGGTAGCCAGTCTGTCAGCCCCACGTTAGCCTGTCCCTTAGCTGCCCTTTAGCTGTCCGTTAGCCCGTCTGTTAGCCCCACGTTAGCCTGTCCCTTAGCTGCCCATTAGCTGTCCGTTAGCCTCCGTACGCCTGTCCCTTAGCCCCCCTGGTACCCCGTCTGTTAGCCCATTAGCACCCCGCTAGCCCGTCTGTTAGCTGCCCGTTAGCCTGTCCCTTAGCCCCCCGTTAGCCCATCTGTTAGCCCCCATGTTAGCCTGTCCCTTAGCCCCCCCGTTAGCCTGTCCCTTAGCCCCCCTGTTAGCCTGTCCCTTAACCCCCCTGTTAGCCTGTCCGTTAGCCCCCATAAGCCTGTCCGTTAGCCCCCCTGTTAGCCTGTCCGTTAGCCCCCATAAGCCTGACCCATAGCCCCCCAGTAGCCCGTCTGCTTGCCCCACGTTAGCCTGTCCCTTAGCTGTCCGTTAGCCTCTGTAAGCCTGTCCTTTAGCCCCCCGTTAGCCCGTCTGTTAGCCCGTTAGTCCCCCGCTAGTCTGTTAGCTGCACGTTAGCCCCTCTGTTAGCCCCAGGTTAGCTCATCCGCTTTGGAAGGAAAACATTCTGCCCGAAGATTCAAACACTGGAAAGATTCAATGGGCAGTTGCACTCATTAAACGTACTTGTATAAAAAAAAAAAGCATATTTAAAAAAATATATTACTAGCATTTGATTTTACATAATGCACTTTGAGAGACCGTTTCAAAGGAAAAATGTTATTTGACTATCAGCCTTTTACGCACCATTAGTTGATTTGATTTATGCTTTATTCATTTAATTATTGATATGTTGCAGTTCTAGTGCCTCTCCTCTGGAAAGGTCTAATATCAATAACATTTCCCATTGTGCACACAATCAGCTTATGCTCAAAACTATCTCAAAGCCATTGGTGTAAATCAATGTGTTTTTTAATGGTGTGATCCAGTTGCCTCTGACACCAGCCTTCCGAGTTGCAAGTGGGGAAATCTCCCAGCTTTCTTGCGGCATTTCACGGAGGCACGCCCCCTTTTGGTCGAGCCCCCTCGGAATTCTGAGAGTAGACCGAGTTCAGTGATGACGCTCTAAACAAAGAAGGCTGCGCCACGTTCGACATTTCGATGTCGATTTTAAATGCTATTACAAACTTGATTACATTACTACTTTATTCACAAATGTATGCATTGCACGGTCTTGCTGTGCGTTCAAAACAATGCATAGTTGTGTTTTTTATTTATTTATTGTTTGCTAAAGAGGCTTATGCAGCTAACAATCACAAAGACAAACGGGAACGCTATAAGTGCTCCGAGACCGGAAATGATGTCACAAGTGCAACTCGGAAGGCTGGTGTCCGAGGCATCTGGATCACACCATGATATAAAGAGTACTCCTCCCAGACGTAGTGACCCAACAGTCTGTCCGACGTGCCATCTCCCCGTCCAGGTGTCCGTCCCCGAATCGGAGGTGAAGCTGGGCATGGCCCTCCTGCCCTCTCTATTGGACGTCTCCCTGGTGGACCGGCCAATCACAGACCTGCTGTTCACCCAGTTCATGGCGTCCGTCTCGGGCAAAGTCCACTGCCTCGGTAAGACAGTGCTGTAGACCGGGTTAATGATCACACTGACACAACTGACTTTTAAACTAATGTCCTTGTGAAATGTAATTGTTTAATTATTACTACCTTTTTTAATTCGATGCCATGACATTTATAAAGTAAGAATTTAACAGATTTGCCGAAGGGTATATTCCAGACACAAATAATTTCCGAGTTACACTAATTAATTTCCTACTGAGACGCTTGACAGAGGGAAGACAGAGTAAATAATTGAATACAAATGTAAACCAGTAAAAAGACAAAATAAATAAAAATATAACATTTTAATAAAAATGGAATAGGATACAATAAAATGGGTAGCTAAAAATCCCCAAAAATAAGAAGTTAAAAGAAGGAAGGGGAGAGAAGAGGTGAAAGCGATCTTGAAAAGCTGAGTTTGTAGGGACTGTTTGAATGAAGGGTATTTAAGTGTATTTATGACTTACTCATTTTTTTACTCAAAGATTGCGACGTCCTCCTTCAAGGTAATTTCCTATTGAGCCTTTTAAGAGCGTGTGACCTTGTCGTGACCTCCAGCCTCCTGTGACGACCTCTCGGTGACCCTGCAGCCCGTGAGTCGGCAGGGGGACCGACGGACGGTGGCGCTGTCGGCCGGCGGGGACGTCCTCAGCTTCTCCTTCGACGGCGTGCTGCCCGGAAAATACAAAGGTTGGTGCCGCCGTCTCTACTGGGAACAGTGGTTTAGGAACGTGGTAATGGGAGGTGGTGGTGGTGGTCGTTTTTCATTCACAAGGGGGAACAAACTGTCCTTTTAATAAGCACCCAGGATATCATCAGGATATCGTGAAATTTGGTTCTAGAATTGGAATAGTAGTAGTAGTAGTAGATAATTAGCAAGATAATAATAATCAAAATTAAGCTATTGTAGTAGCCTTACAGACGAGTAGGCATAAATACATAATATTGCAATTTTATGCGCATCATTAAAAATACTGTTATATCTTACCAAATTGATATTAATGTTATAAATCGGATTCAATCGTTTTATTAATTGACGTAAGTAGACACTCTTTCTGAAGATAAAATTAGCACAAATCGTAAAAGTCAGAACTAGGGGAAAACAATAAAAGGAAAAATACAGAATAAGGGAAAATATAAAACGGATTTCATAGGTCTCCACCTTCACTTGAGAGAACCCCATCTCTGGTGAAGGGCTGGTTTAGTAGCAACCATCTGTCTGGATGAACGTAAACAAGGTCAAACTCAAATGTAAACGCACCTAATGCAAAGAATCAGTCGAGAAATTACGTTAAAAGCAACAAAGCAGAGAGGATATCTCAACTGTGTACTTTATTTATTTATTTTGGTGCAAAGTAGCCGTAGCAACCCAGTTATAAATAACTGCCTTGCTACAGTTCCAAGACTTGCGGTTCTGATGCTTCTGCTCAGACGTGGTTCTATAGGTGAACACACGTTATTTAGCATCTGCTGCTATTGATGCTGTGTGCCCTTCATCTATCCATTAAACGGACATGCCATGGTCGCAGTGCAGGCTTGTGTAGTTCAGTGGCAGAGCTTCAAACCCCACCCGGCCCTTTGTATGTGTGGTCCTGGATCAGATCACGTCGCTCTGCTCCCTGTGTACCAAAGCCCCAGCTCTCCTCGTTTCAAAGCTTCACTTTGTTCCACCCGACGCACATCAGAGCTGAGCCAGCAGACGGAGCAGCAGCAGGGAGATGATTCAGGCCGCTGGAACATGCGTGTGTTTAAAAACAGAACTGCTTTAGTCAGACACGAGCATAGTTTAAAAGCTGTGATGTATTGCAGCGGAGGCTTTAGGGACCCTCCACCCACCGAGGGAATGCAGAGCCCAGCCCAGAGCGGCTAAACTTATGAGACCTCTCATATGTTCTTATTAAATAAGTGCGTCAGGGCCGGATGTTGTCGACCGCAGGGATGCACTTCAGCACATTATTGCACCTTGAAGAAAGCCGTGGGGGAATGCATTTCAAAAAAATTCTTCCTTTCCTCCAAATAAATGGTTATGACTATAAAACCTGCTAGAATATTCCAGCCGTAACGTTATGAAGGTAAAAACAGGCATTGTATTGAGCAACACATAAAACTGTAAAACGTTATCATTTGTTTCTTTCGTACTTTTCCGTTTTACTCATTTAATGATAACGACTGTAATTCTAATTCCCTAATTCGCCTTGTGGGTTTAAAAAGTAGGTCGTATCTTAATCCAGTTTAGTACGGTGTGTAGAACTCTGCAATTAACGGCTATCGAGTTCTCCTTTCGGAGGCGGAGAGGTCATCCTAACCCCTCGTCTCCTACTCTCTCTCTCCTCCTCCTCTCCTGCTCCTCCTCCTCTCCACCTCTCACTCCACCTCTTCTCTTTCTCCTCCTTCCTCCCCTCTCTCCTTCCTCCTCTTCCTCGGCCTCTCCTCCTCCTCTTCCTCACCACAGCGAGCATCTCCCACGAGGAGTGGTGCTGGAAACACAAGTCTGTGGAGGTGGAGGTCCTGGACTCCGACGTGGAGGGGGTGGAGTTCCGTCAGATCGGCTACATCCTGCGTTGCTCGCTCTCCCACGCCATCACGCTGGTACGTACGTCTCCGTCCGATCGCCGTGACGAAGCCCAGGAGGACCCCTGCGCTGGGCTGCGGTTGAACCCTTTCCTCGTCTCCCTTCTCTCCGCAGGAGTTCTTCCAGGACGGCAGCCAGCCGGAGAACGTGGGCGTGTACAACCTCTCCAAGGGGGTGAACCGCTTCTGCCTCTCCAAGCCTGGTGAGGAATGGGGGAAAAGAGCGATGGGGAATATATCAAATGAGGGGCGGCAGTCCTTCATGAGGTGGAGCGGGTCGACTGGTACCCTGAACGTTGCTAGTTCGATCCCCGGCTCGAGTGTCGTGGTGTCCCTCCCTGAGCAGGACGTCTCACCCTGACGCCTCCTGACGAGCTGGCTGTCGCCTTGACGGGTTGACTCCGCCGTCAGCGTGTGACTGAATGGTTGTATTGTTCACCACAAAAAACTGATGTTCTAGAACCCCTAAATAATGACTAACATCGTGTTGTTCTTGTCTAGGCGTATACAAAGTCACTCCCCGCTCCTGCCACCAGTTTGAACAGGATTACTACACCTACGACACGTGAGTGTGCACTTCCTGCAGACACACACACGCGCTCACGCTCACTCCGTGTGTTGTATTTTGGTCGTCTCTTCTTGTCCCGCCCACAACCCGACCGACGATTGGCTCGCTGTGTGTTTCCTGCCCACAACCCGACCGACGATTGGCTCGCTGTGTGTCTCTCAGGTCCGCCCCCAGCATCCTCACCCTGACCGCAGTCCGCCATCACATGACCGGCCTCATCACCACGGACAAGCTCCTGGACGTCACCGTGACCATCAAGTACGAGCTCCTCTCCCCCCCCTCACCCCACAGGTTCAGATTCAAGAGAAAGAGAAACAACAATATATCTCTGTCGGTACAGTAAGGAAGTGCCGAACACTAACCATCACTAGGTTAACCCATTCCCCGTACACAACAGAGATAGCTAGGATAAGATGCTACACAATGCTAAGTACTATGTTTAAGTGCCAGGACGTACAACGTACAATAAGGGTGTAAGAGGGGTTAAGGGGAAGGCTATGCAGGTGAGCCTATGTGACCTCCATGGAGGTCTCCAACACGCTCCTCTCTGGTCTCCATGACAGTCTCTGACTCCTCTCTGGTCTCCATGACGGTCTCTGACTCCTCTCCCCCTCCATGGAGAGTCTCTGGTCTCCATGACGGTCTCTGACTCCTCTCTGATCTCCACGACTGTCTGTGACTCCTCTCTGGTTTCCATGACGGTCTCTGACTCCTCTCTGGTCTCCATGACGGTCTCTGACTCCTCCCCCCTCCAGGTCGTCCATCGAGAGCGAGCCGGCTCTTGTCCTCGGCCCGCTCCGCTCCCAGGAGGAGCAGCGCCAGGAGCAGCAGCTGCAGGAGATCACGCTCCGCCGGCAGGAGAGGGAGCGCCGGGCGGCGGAGGAGGGGGAGCAGGAGGGCGGGGCCAGGGACGACGGCCCCCCCATCCTGGAGCGGGCCGACGAGCTGACGGGGCCCTTCCACTTCGAGTTCTCCTACTGGGCCAGGTGGGTCCAGCGGCACCGGGGGGTGGGGGGGGGGGGGGGGGGGGGGGGGGGAGCAGGTAGTCTCACTGCCGGAGGCTGATGGGTTCAATCCCCCAGGTGTCTGAAGCCTGCTTGTACCCATGGTAACGACGCCAGGCGCGGTATTCCCCACCGGCCCCATAATGACTCTGAATTCAACGAGTGGCTTTGGATAAAATCATCTAATGACTAACTTTCAAAACTGTAAATCTGGGCGGCATGTGGCTCAGGAGGCAGAGCGGGTCGGCTGGCAACCAGAAGGTCGCTGGTTTGATCCCTGGCTCCTCCTAGCTGAGTGTGGAGGTGTCCCTGAGCGAGACGCCTCACCCTGACTGCTCCTGACAAACTGGCTATCGCCCTGCGTGGTAGACTCCACCTTTCTGTGTGTGAATGGTTTTAAATCGCTTTGAATAAAAGCGTCTGCTAAATGCCCTAAATGTAAATATTTTACTCGGAGTGTACGAAGTGTTTGGCCTGGTGTTTGATGCGATTCAGTTAGTTTTGTTATTCTTGAGGTGGATGGAAGTCATGTGTGATGACATTCAGTAGAGCTGCAGGAATCAACCAACCGGTGGCTCTCTTCTGTGTTCAGGGCCGGAGAGAAGATCACCGTCACCCCCTCCTCCAAGGAGCTGCTCTTCTACCCCCCCGAGGTGGAGGCCACCATCACCGGAGGTCAGTTGTGTGTGTGTGTGTGTGTGTGTGTGTGTGTGTGTGTGTGTGTGTGTGTGTACGTGTGTGTGTGTGTGTGTGTGTGTGTGCGTACCTCAGGGGTCTCTCATGGTGACGCTCACCTCTCCCCCCGTCCCTCCAGACTCGTGTCCGGGCCGCCTGGTGGACATCTCGGGGCGCGCGGGTCTCTTCCTGGAGGGCACGGTGTTCCCTGAGCTCCAGGGGGTGGAGATCTCCATCACGGAGCGGGGGGCCGGCCAGCCTCTCATCACCGTGGCAACCAGCGAGACGGGAACCTACAGGTAACCGAAGGGGGGGCGGGTTGATTGCATCCGGAGGGAGGTTTGATGACGGATAGCGCTGAGATGTTCTGGCTGAGGCAGGGCTGCAGGCTGCTCAGGAGGTAGGGGGGGTCGGCTGGTCACCGGAAGGTCGCTGGTTCGATCCCCGGCTCCTCCTAGCGGAGTGCCGAGGTGACCCTGAGCGAGACGCCTCGCCCTCACTGCTGGCTTTCCACTTGTATGGCCGGCTCCGCCGTCGGTGTGTGAATGTGTCCATGAATGGGTGAATGCGCTTTAAAGTACCCAGTATTGTAAAGCGCTTTGAGGGACCACTGGTTAGCGAAGCGCTGTCTAAATGCAGTCCGTTTACCGTTTACAAACCAGCAGAGTGGTCCTCCTGAAACTCTTTTGGCTCCTGGCGGTTCTGCCGGAGAGCTGCTCTCTGCATGTTAAGAAGGCCGACGCCGCCTCACAATGGACTCGGTATCGGTCGTCACGAGGGTGTAGCGCGGGCTGTGTTCTGCTCGTAGCTCATTAGCAGTTCCTCTGTGGTCCCGTGCTTTACAGTTTTAATTAATAGTTTACGACCCACCGTCACCTGAGGTGATAAGTGGGACGTGTGGTTATTGCAGGAGAGCCTCTGAAGCAAGAGCCTGTCTTTGTGTCTCCCCCCTCCCTCACCCCCCTCTCCTCCCTCTCCCCCTCTCTCCCCCCCCCCCCCCCAGGGTCGGCCCACTCCACAGCGACCGCGAGTACGACACCAGCGCCCGCAAGGAGGGCTTTGTCCTCAGCGCGGCGCCCGGTGCCTCGGGGGACTTCAAGGCCTTTGCCCTCGCAGGAGTCACCTTCAAGGTACGCCATCCGTCTCCCCCGTCTCCCCCGCTCCTCCCCCCGTCTCCGTGTGGGGAGGGGGGGGGGACTATATGTATTATTTTTGTTCCTGAGCCTCCGGTCCTCCTTCTGCGGCGGCGGTATTTCCGTAGTCGACCTCTGAACACGTGCAGAGCGGATAGTGCGTCTTACTGTCGGAGGAGACGGATGGCTGCGACCCGCGACCGGGACGCTGTGCCGGGGCGGACGATCGGACTCCAGAGCCAGGCTCGTTAGTCCCCGTCTCAGAACATGTTGCGCACCAAAGCGAATACTTTTAATGAACGGGGACGAAGAGGAGGCTGGCGTGGGGGGGGGTCTCTTCTGCGGTTCAGAGGATAAAGACAGTCCCGTCGTCGTCCTGTCGCTGTGCGAGCCACCAGAACCGCTCCCTGCTTGTTCAGTTATGTAAAACAAGCGCTTGGAGGTCGTCTCCTTCTGGCTGTAGCGCGAGAAGGCCTCGCTTTGCTCCTTTATAAACCCGCTCACGCCATGTGCCCTTTGTTCCGTCACCGCCACATGCTCTGCGCTGGAGTCTGCCAACGCCTCGCTCTGGGCCCCCGTCCCTGGTGAGGGGGGCTCGCTCGCTGCGGTCCCCTGTTCCTTCTGCGCTGTATCCCAGGTCGTGTATAGGGGGGGGGGGGGGTGGGGAGAGACAAGGATGGCATTCATCGACACGGATGAAGTGTTTAAAAAGGCAACTTTAGAAGCAGTTATCGTACTTTATCCACACGAGGTGGAACTGTGACCTCAAATGGTAAATGGACTGCATTTATTCAGTGCATTTATCCGGTGGCAGCTCAAAGCGCTTTACAACATGGCCTCATTTACCCATTCATGCACCGACGGCCGTGTCAGCCACGCAGGGCGACAGCCAGCTCGTCAGGGTGAGGCGTCTCGCTCAGGGACACGTCGACACTCAGCTAGGAGGCGCCGGGGATCGAACTAGCAACCTTCAGGTTACCAGCCGACCCACTCTACCTCCTGAAACACATGCCGCCCACGTCGGTAGCTGCGATCCCCACGGCCTCCCAGCGAAGGAGCCTCCACCCCGCTGGAGATCCACCTTCAGTCCGCTCCTGTCGTCTCGTCGCCCGTCCCCGAGCCCTCTCTCTGCGTGGGCCGGTCCGTTCCCCTGACCTCCAGACAGCCAGGGCCGTCCCCTGTCCCCGAGCCCTCTCTCTGCGTGGGCCGGTCCGTTCCCCTGACCTCCAGACAGCCAGGGCCGTCCCCTGTCCCTGAGCCCTCTCTCTGCGTGGGCCGGTCCGTTCTCCTGACCCCGCGGCCTGTAATGGAGACGGCTGGGATCCTTATCTTCTGGAGCGGCGGCGTCACGGGGAGCCTGTCTCGCTGGCTCCCTGCGTCTCCCTCGCTCTGCGTCGCCCAGCCGTTGGGCCCTGGGTTTATGGTCCCTGATTGTTGTTGGGTTGCGGCGCACGTCGATCAGATCCTGACGCGGCCTCGGTGAGCCCTCGGTGAGGTCGGGGCAGGGAGGACAATGAAGGGAGAGATCTTGATGTGGACCTGGCAGGGCCTGGAGAGAGGGAGTGCTTCGTGAACGGGGTTTAAAGTGAAACTCTGGAAGGCAACACGTTTATATATCGGCACCGCTGCAAACAACAAAGTTTAGCGCTCCCTCGGCTAGACTTGTTGTGTAGCTCGTAAATTCTTTTTACTGTTTAAATGCTCGTATTAACTCGCACTTTGCAAGATTTTAAAGACTCCCTTTTTAAATAATGCAATAAATATGATGAATTAAACGGCTTAAGAGATACGAGAGGGACCATTGCTCAACGTGCGTGTGTGTGTGTGTGTGTGTGTGTGTGTGTGTGTGTGTGTGTGTGTGTGTGTGTGTGTGTGTGTGTGTGTGTGTGTGTGTGTGTGTGTGTGTGTGTGTGTGTGTGTGTGTGTGTGTGTGTGTGTGTGTGTGCGTGCTCTTGCGTGTGTCTGTCTCATTTAGAACCTGAGCGTGCTGTAGATTAACCCTTGGTGTCTGTCTGTGAGAGGGGGAGTGAGGGGCCATTAGAACCTGAGCGTGCTGTAGCTTAACCCTTGGTGTCTGTCTGTGAGAGAGAGGGGCCATTAGAACCTGAGCGTGCTGTAGCTTAACCCTTGGTGTCTGTCGGTGTACAGATCCGGTCGGAGGACGATCAGCCACTCTCCGGCGTGCTACTCTCTCTGAGCGGGGGCAACTTCCGGTCCAACCTGCTGACCCAGGACACCGGGGTGCTGACCTTCAACAACCTGGTACGTCCTCCTCCTCCTCATCGCGTTACTCTCTAAATGGCATTAACGTTATGTTTGGTTTCCTTCCACTATTAAGCCATTTGGCACATGGTTTTAATCAAAGCCCCTACCCCTCTTACGCACTTATTGTGTGGTGTACGTCCTGGCACATAAAAACAGTACTTGGCATCGTGAAGCGTCTTACCCTAGCTATCTTTGTTGCATACGGGGAATGGGTTAACCTAGTGATGGTTAGTGCTTGACACTTGGTCCTATGAACGTGTACTTATTGTAAGGCACCCTGGATAAAAGCGCCGGCTAAACGCCCCGATTGTAAAACCGATGTTCAGAGAACATTGCTCTACGTGGCCTGTGGACACTGGGGATCGACCCAGCGCCTCTCACCTGGGACGCCATAAACCCAACGCTCTTGTTGTGGTTCTTCCAGAGTCCCGGCCAGTACTACTTCAAGCCCATGATGAAGGAGTTCCGCTTCGAGCCCGCCTCCCAGATGATCTCTGTGGACGAGGGCCAGAACCTCAGCATCGACATCACCGGCGTCAAGACCGCCTATAGGTACCAAGAACCAGCGTACTACCATAGTGATACCAGCTACCTAGAACCATCGTACTACCATAGTGATACCAGCTACCTAGAACCAGCGTACTACCATAGTGGTACCAGCTACCTAGAACCATCGTACTACCATAGTGGTACCAGCTACCTAGAACCATCGTACTACCATAGTGATACCAGCTACCTAGAACCAGCGTACTACCATAATGATACCAGCTACCTAGAACCATCGTACTACCAAAGTGATACCAGCTACCTAGAACCAGCGTACTACCATAGTGATACCAGGTACCTAGAACCAGCGTACTACCATAGTGATACCAGGTACCTAGAACCATCGTACTACCATAGTGATACCAGCTACCTAGAACCAGCGTACTACCATAGTGGTACCAGCTACCTAGAACCATCGTACTACCATAGTGGTACCAGCTACCTAGAACCATCGTACTACCAAAGTGATACCAGGTACCTAGAACCAGCGTACTACCATAGTGATACCAGGTACCTAGAACCAGCGTACTACCATAGTGATACCAGGTACCTAGAACCATCGTACTACCATAGTGATACCAGCTACCTAGAACCAGCGTACTACCATAGTGGTACCAGCTACCTAGAACCATCGTACTACCATAGTGGTACCAGCTACCTAGAACCATCGTACTACCATAGTGATACCAGCTACCTAGAACCAGCGTACTACCATAATGATACCAGGTACCTAGAACCATCGTACTACCAAAGTGATACCAGGTACCTAGAACCAGCGTACTACCATAGTGATACCAGGTACCTAGAACCAGCGTACTACCATAGTGATACCAGGTACCTAGAACCAGCGTACTACCATATTGATACCAGGTACCTAGAACCAGCGTACTACCATATTGATACCGGCTACCTAGAACCAGCGTACTACCATAGTGATACCAGCTACCTAGAACCAGCGTACTACCATATTGATAGCAGCTACCTAGAACCATC
>NC_044050.1:29462360-29475387 GCF_902167405.1 Gadus morhua | reverse complement strand
GGGAGGAGAGAGACAGATGGATGGAGCGTTCGTTGGAAAGCAGAAAAGCAATTATGAGTGAGAGAGAGAGAGAAGAGCGAGAGAGAGGGGGAGAGAGGGGGAGAGAGAGGGGGAGAGGGGGGGGATACTTGGGGTGCTTGCCCTCAGGGCCTGTTCAGATGAATTATTCTACAGTGCAGCAACAGAACTGCCGGCTGTTGTACACACTCCTCATTCTTCATTTCAATTACATGGATCGCGTCCGCAACAATGCAGCAGCAACGTCTCAACTCTCAAATACTTTGGGAAAATATTTGTTGGCAATAGACTAAACCGGTGGAGTCGTTGTATTGTAATTACTGTTAAGCAGAAATATGTAAACTGCCTTGAGACCTCGCCTCAGACGCTCAGTTTCAGACAAGCATTAAAAAGTCACTGCATGATAATGTATTAATTAAAAATATGATATGAAAACGAGTTTGATTTAATAATAATAAATTATAACTCATAATTTAATGATAAATAATATGATATGATAGAGCCTTTGTCATCTGGTTCTCAATATGATACATTTATTTTTTAAGTCGCTTTTCGCTTTCAGAAAATATTTTGATGAAAGTATTTTCAGGTAACACTTAAATGTTACCTGAAGTTTCCTTTTCAGCTAACACTTAAAATAAGGTACGCAAAACCGTGTTGAGGGCTTGGGTCCCACACTGGATCGACTGCTGGAGCTGGATCGGACTGATGATGAGTTGTTACTCGTTCACGAACCATTCGCTCACCAGTGGTGAAGCTTTTTTAATCATTTGTTCACCATTAGTTTACCAGCAGTGAAGCTTTTTGTGTACCTTCATGCAAAGTCATGCATCATAATGAGTTGTCACTCTTTCGCGAACCCTTTCTTCACCAGTAGTTAAGCTTTTTGAATCATTTGTTCACCAGTAGTTAAGCTTTTTGAATATCATTTGTTTACTAGTAGTGAAGCCTTTTGAATCATTCGGCCACCATTAGTGAAGCTTTTTGAACCATTCGTTCACCAGTAGTGAAGCTGTTTGAAACATTTGTCACAAGTAGTTAAGCTTTTTGAATAATTTGCTTACCAGTAGTGTAGCTTTTTGAATCATTTGTTTACCAGTAATGAAGCTTTTTGAACCATTCGTTTACCAGTAGTGAAGCCTTTTGAATGATTTGTTTACCAGTAGTGAAGCTTTTTGAATCATTCGTTCACCAGTAGTTAAGCTTTTTGAACCATAATACAGTATCCCCTAGTCTGTTTAACAGTAACTCCTCAGTAGTTACTAAATAACTGTCACTTAGGGCCCCAGTTAGGGCCCTAAGTTTTTACTTAGGGCCCATGACCATGAATTACCCAAAGGGTAATTCATGGTCATATCCTAAATCATTTGTTATTACTCATTTAGCAACCCACGTTTTTGCGTACCTTATTGTAAAGTGTTACCCATAAAAGTGGTTTGGGTAGAGGTTAAATCCCTGTGAGCAGAAGAGATATGCTTCACAGAAATGATACGCATCAGAGTTAACATCAGCTACTGGAAAAACCCACACTGCTTTTAGACCACACACACAATCTCTCTCTCTCTCTCTCTCTCTCTCTCTCTCTCTCTCTCTCTCTCTCTCTCTCTCTCTCTCTCTCTCTCTCTCTCTCTCTCTCTCTCTCTCTCTCTCTCTCTCTCTCTCTCTCTCTCTGTGTAACTACTGAGGAGTTACTGGTAAACAGACTAGGGGACTACTGTATTAATTAATCATTCTGTGAATTAGCAAACTGACCAATTTATTATGAAAGCAACTGTGTTTTCCTGGGATTTCACAATTAGTTATTAAATTAACAGGCCACAGACGGGTTGATTGTCATATTTTAATAAAGATATTCACAAAACATACATTGATATTTACCTTTAAGGTTTATTACGTGGCGGTAGTAATGTTAAAAGTGGTGGCATTAGTAATGTTAAAATCGTAAAAGCAATTGTCCACCGCTGCAGGGCTCGCTCTCAACCTGCCGCCCTTGGCTTCAAGCGCTGTTGAGGGCTGGCTTGGGTCCCACACTGGATCGACTGCAGAGCTGGATCGGACTGATGAGGAGTTGTTACTCATTCATGAACCATTCGTTCACCAGTAGTGAAGCTTTTTGAATCATTCGTTCACCATTCGTTTACCGGTAGTGAATCTTTTTGTGTACCTTCATGTAAAGTAATGCATCATACTGAGTTGTTACTCCTTCGCGAACCCTTTCTTCACCAGTAGTTAAGCTTTTTGAACCATTCGTTCACTAGTAGTGAAGCTGTTTGGAACATTTGTCGCCAGTATTTAAGCTTTTTGAATCATTTGTTTACCAGTAGTTAAGCTTTTTGAATCATTTGTTTACCAGTAGTGAAGCTTTTTGAACCATTCGTTTACCAGTATTGAAGCCTTTTGAATCATTTGTTTACCAGAAGTTAAGCTTTTTGAATCATTCGTTCACCAGTAGTTAAGCTTTTTGAACCATAATACAGTATCCCCTAGTCTGTTTAAAGTAACTCCTCAGTAGTTACTAAATAACTGTCACTTAGGGCCCCAGTTAGGGCCCCAGTTGTTCATTATTTGTTACTCAGTAACGAATACAGTAGTCCCCTAGTCCGTTTACCAGTAACTCCTCTGTAGTTACTGAATAACCACTTAGGGCCCCGTTTGGGGCCCTAAGTGGTTATTCATGGTCCTAAATCATTTGTTATTACTCATTTGTTCCTCAGTAGCTACCCACGTTTTTGCGTACCTTATTGTAAAGTGTTACCCATAAAAGTGGTTTGCGTAGATGTTAAATCCCCGTGAGCAGAAGAGATATGCTTCACAGAAATGATACGCATCAGAGTTAACATCAGCTACTGGAAAAACCCACACTGCTTTTAGACCACACACACAATCTCGCAATAAAAAAATTATCTTGTGTGTTTGCATGCGTCCGTGAGTCTGTGTCAAATGATCTAATAAAAGTAGAAGTAAAACACTGTGACTTCCTGACACTGTTGATATCAGATTGCAGGCTGATGATTGGTCAGAATTAAAACATTTGACGTGGTTTTTCCAACTGATATAGCAGAGTTGACTCCTGAGTCCACTCTGACTCCAGAAGCATCGGAAGCTGTCAGAGAGGAGCCATGGTCACCATCTCTGAACCGGACCCTGGACTCTCTGAGGAACCTGAGGACACATCTTTGGACCGGAGGGAGCGCAGGAAGAGAAGATTTGGTAGGTGCCATAATCCAGTAAAAAAATGTGTTTTCATCTGCATACATTTAAAATGTACTTTTAGAAAATGTTTTAAGCCAAAGGGACAAACCTGATAAACCAGTGACCGTATAGAAAGATTTATTCTCCTAAATAACGACATGTGTGTGTTCGAGACAAAAAGCTCACATTTACCTTACTTGACTTGTGATTACTGAGTTACGGACTATTGCAAGGCATCTCAGGTAGTTGTGTGTTTCATGATATATGTACGTTATTTACGTGGAACAGAGTGCAGAGTAACTTTAGGGAGCATAACACAAGTTTAGTTTTTTCATTACTTATAATTAATGGTTGTGCAAAGTGACATTAGAGTGGCAATGGTTTATTGAATCAACAATTTTGTGTTTTAATAATGGCTGCTCATTTAACTGACGTGATATCAGTCATTAATATGAACATATCTCAAATTATCCCATAATACATGTCCTCATATTTTCTGCGTGGGCCGATGTGAAAGACCCTGGTAACACGAAGGCCACATGTTGTCCCCCCTCCATTACTGTGTGTGTACGTATGTATTTCTGTGTGTACTACTATGTGTGCGTACATGTCAATAATGAGGGAATAATAATATGTATATGTGTGTTCTAAACTCAATACGAGAGCAACAGTAAGTTTATTTTACATTATTTACATTTCTATTTGGTATACTGTTGTACTTGTTCTATTTTTATTTATTTATTTTCTCGAATGCACCAATTGTGAAAGCTTACTAAAAATTCCGTTGTACTTGACTCGTGCAATGACAATAAAAGGCTTTCTATTCTATTTCTATTCTATTCAGTACAAGAAGAAAAACACTGTGACTTCCTGACACTGATGGTATCAGATTGCTAGCTGATAATTGGTCAGAATTAAAGCACGTGAAATTGTTTTTCCAGCTGGTAGAGCAAAGAAAAAGGCAAAGCTCAGAAGCCGTGGAAGCCGTCAGAGAGGAGCCATGGTCACCATCTCTGACCCGGACACGTCTTTGGACCGGGAGGAGACCAGGAAGAGAAGATTTGGTAGGTGCCCTTTTCAGAGAATTTAAAGGTCCCATGGAGGCTTTAATATAGATATTAGTGGGCCCCTAACACAGTATTTGAAGACCTTCCCGAAATTCAGCCGTGGTACAGCCACTACGAGCCAGTCGCATATTGAGCATTCCCCAAACGCGCCGTTTCGGTGTCTGTAGCTTTAATGCAAATGAGGAGGAGAGAGGCGGGTCAAGGAGGAGGGTGGGGGCGTGGCCCTGACAATGGCGAGGCGCTCACAATGGCGAGGCGCACACAGCCTTTGGCCGTGTTCCAATTCCTTCTCAACCTTGGCTGAGATAACCCCCACTACGAGTCTCGTTGTGGAAAAACCAGAGACGAGAGTCCAATTTGTTATGCGCCATAACACCAAAAGCAGACAACAGTATACAAAACTTGCGTTACAGTGTTTGTAATCTCTCTCTCTCTCTCTCTCTCTCTCTCTCTCTCTCTCTCTCTCTCTCTCTCTCGCTCTCTCTCTCTCTCTCTCTCTCTCTCTCTCTCTCTCACACACATACACATGTGGCGCTCGCACGGTCATAGCTCATTGTCCCATTGGCGGGCCAAATTCTCTGGGCGGGCAAGGCAGAGAAGGGGAGGTAACTTGGCGCCTTATGACGACATATGGGGCCACATTCCAAATCAGCGCGCCTGAGCTTCATTTTTTCAAAGGCGAGCAGGATACCTTGCACGTTTTTTTATGCCATGGGAACTTAAAAATAAATAATCCAGTCCAAAAAATTATCCAAAAAAGTATGTTTTCCTCCAAATACATACATTATGTGTGTGTGTGTGTGTGTGTGTGTGTGTGTGTGTGTGTGTGTGTGTGTGTGTGTTTGTCCTACTCCTGAACAGCTCTATGGTTTCACATCACTTTCATTGTGAGCATCGGACTGCTGAGTATTCTCCTCATCTCCCTGCGCTTCAGTGAGTCTAAATCATATCATCTTGAATAGAATAACAATACAGTTATCATCATATTAATTATTGTATTAATAGCGATGATAATGATAAATATTGTTTTTGTTAGGATTAGTATTGATAATATGAGTGATCTTACTACTATGTAATAGCAGGCCTGTCGGACAAGTTACTGGGCACACTTGGTCAACGCGCATGTGCCAAGCAGCCTGCAGCTCACAAAAACACGCACACACAGCACGCACGCACGCACATACACAATGCATACACACACACACACTACACACAAATGCGCACAAACACACACGCACACGCACACACACTGCACACGCGCGCGCGCTGACGCAGACGTTTCAAGACAAAGGCAGCACCGGACACCGCAAACACACACCACACACACATGCACACACGCACACACACACACACATGCATGCACATACACGCACTGCACACACACACTGCACACACGCGGATGTTGTGTTCAACAACCAAAGATAAAACAATTATAATCTAGGATTATAACATCTCCTAAGATGAAATAAGAAGAAATGGCCGATCCTGCATAGTGGGCCTTTAATAATCATACTACTATAATAGTAGGCCTGTCGCACCAGTTGCTGAAGTTGGTCAGTGCGCATGTGCCAAGCAGCCTGCAGCTCACACACACACACAGCGTGTGCAAACACACACATACACGGCACGCATGCACGCACACATACATAAACGTATACACACACACAAACGCTCAGACGCAAGAACACACACTTGCATGCTGACACAGACATTTCAAGACAAAGGAAGTGCAGGACACGCGTACACACACACCGCACGCACACATGCACGTCAAGCAGCATGAACCTCATAGTTATGGTTATGTTGCTGAAATGCAAGATAACTATGTTACACTTGAGCAACATAATTAGTTATGCTTTCACACAAAAATGTGTAAAAACGGCTTATATGTAGAAAATTATTACGCTTGCTTCATAACGTAAGGAGGAAATTATTATGCTTGCTTCATTACGTAATAGGCGAACCAAAATGTATACGTTGTAACATTATAGTCAAAATGTTATGATATTATGCTCTCAGAAATTTGTTACATTATCGACTGGGGTTTCCACATTATTGCTATGGGTTTAATTACAACTAGAGGTTGAGCGCGCACAACGCACGCGCGCAAACTCTAGCGTTAATAATATGAATGATTGTAACAATTGCAACAATAATGATATTGATAATTATAGTTGTTGCTATTTTAATTAGTATTAACATTAATAATAATAACATGTTTTCTTTCAGGGGGGATGGACTTTGTGTTTGGCTGGCTGTGCGTTCTGTGATGTTTATAGACGATGTCGTTCTGTTTTAGAGCTCATATCTTCTGTACTCCTCTGGCCTGTCCTAGACTCACCGTCACCCTGGAGGGAGGAGAGAGAGCACTTACTGGATGAACTCGGTGAGGGTTTTATCCAAGTTATTAAATCAATCGAATTATTAACATTTATTTCAAGAACAGCCTTTGCTTTTGTGATTTATGTTTGAACAGCCCCTCTTCATTATAACTTCACATTATATATTGTCATGCTAACAGAGCATAGACGGTATTAAACTACAATAAAATAAAATAAATAAAGGATGTCCCTATTCTGGTAGCCCGGTGGTACTGCAGGTGTTGTTAGTCTCCTTCTCCAGCAGGGGGGGCAGTAGAGTACAGAAGAGTTCGTCTTTGCTGTGCGCTCCATTGAGCTGGGTTTACAATTCTAAGGCACTTCCACAAAGATAGACCGATTTCTATTGTGGTCTACTAAGGTCAGGTTTCTATTGTCGTCTATTAAGGTCATGCTTCTATGTGGTCTGTTAAGGTCAGGTCTCAGGGTTGTGTGTCAGTAACGAAGACCGTAAGATAAGCAGTTCTGCGTTTGTTCAGTATTTTCTTTTACATTTAACAGATGAATTGACACTTCAGGGCTGGATGCTTTACGACAAGAGTTTCTACCTTAGTTCTACTACTAAGAAGAACTGGACGGCCAGCAGAGAAGACTGCCTGCAGAGAAACGCAGACCTGGTGGTCATCAACAGCAGAGATGAAGAGGTGTGTGTGTGTGTGTGTGTGTGTGTGTGTGTGTGTGTGTGTGTGTGTGTGTGTGTGTGTGTGTGTGTGTGTGTGTGTGTGTGTGTGTGTGTGTGTGTGTGTGTGTGTGTGTGTGTGTATGTTTGAGTGAGTGAGACAGTGAGTGAGACAGTGAGTGAGACAGTGAGTGAGTGAGACAGTGTGATTGTGTGTGTGTGTGTTCATCTGTGTTGTCATAACAACAATTGCTATTAACTTTGGGAACAGGGGTTTGTCAGCAGATTGATGGGTCCTTCCTGGCTTGGACTGAGTGATCGAGACACAGAGGAGACCTTCAAGTGGGTGGATGGTACCCCCATGACCTCAAGGTAAGGCTGATGACTCTATTCAGCAGCATCTGTTCTCGGGGAGAGTGAAAGAGTGACCTCAACACTGACCTCAACACTGTCTCCTCCTCGTGGTTCTCAGTTGGAGACACGGTAAACCACGCGATGACGGCGGAGCAAAAGACTGTGTCGTAGCAGGGGAGGACGGCTGGTCCGAAGAACGGTGTGACAGTCTGCACCACTGGATCTGTGAGAAGGTCGTAGACCTGGATCATCTGGAAGCTGAGCGAAACAAAGAGGGTTCGTAGACTTTGTTTGTGTTCATGAGTGGAGAATGTTTCCTCCTTTCTGTTCTCAGTGTAGATACAGTAAATATACTATTTAAGAGTTGAAAGGTTGTTGGATGTGTTTAGGTCTACTAAGGTAAGGTTTCTATTGTGGTCTACTGAGGTCATGTTTCTATTGTGGTCTAGTGAGTTCAGGTTTCTATTGTGGTCTACCAAGGTCAGGTTGATATTGTGGTCTACTGAGGTCAGGTTTCTATTGTGATCTACTGAGGTCAGGTTTCTATTGTGGTCTCCTAAGGTCAGGTTACAAGAGTCAACCCTTTCTGGGTTCACTTGCACTTGTTTCAATTTGAGCTGCTGAACGGTTTTGCGTTCTTCTCTGCAAGCTCCGCCCCCGACTCGTTAATCTCTGAGCTGGAGTGACTTCCCCTCCCTGGGAAATCTTTGTAGACACTGCTGTGATATTCAATCATGTATGAAAAGGCAGGTGAGAATACTGGGTGTGAATCTCCTGGGTCGCCCTCTAGTGGACAGGTGTTAGGATAGAGTGAAGGGAGTGTCTGATGCTGCATCTCTAGATACGTGTTTTAAACGTTCACTCCACTCCTCCTGGTTTCTTCAGGTTCAGTGATGCCCACGGAGGAGAAGGAGGAGGCCCCCAGCATCACAGAGTTCCACTCCTCTACCCACGTGTTGCCTGTGGGCCAAACGGCCCGCTACACCTGCCACGCTGGCGGCACGCCGGAGCCCACAGTAGAGTGGCTCCACAACGGCAGGCCCCTGGAGAGGGACGGCACAGACGACCAATCAGAGGCCTGGGTGGAGAGGGGGTTCCTCTTCGTCAGAGGTGGGAGGTACGGCATGAACACGGTCTGCTGCATGGTGAGCAACAGCGCTGGCACGGCCAATCACAGCGCTGAGTTGCTTGTCTTTGGTAAGTCCTGGATCCAAGGAGAGGTGTTTGTTGTTGATTTTTTCATAACGTTGTTGTTGAGGTGTGTGTATATATATATATATTTATGTATGTGTGTATATATATATGTGTGTGTGTGTGTGTGGGTCACTGAATGTTCATATGTGTACTGTCACTTGTGTCATCCCCTGCTTAACGCAAAACGTAGCGAACCCAAAACCGTGATATGAACCGAACCACGAATTCTGTGAACCGTTCCCTAGCTTTTGTGGATGTCATGAAGTTAAGGTGGTGCTTTTTAAGTCCATCGACATTTAGCTTCTACCGGAAGCAGACAACCAGCCATGTATGTTGTCCAGTTGAACCTAGCCTCAAACCACAGACTCGTTCTCAAAACCAAAACAAACTATAACTCAGACGTGCAAACTTAATGGACAAGTGTAAGGAAAGTGAAATAGGACTGGAATAGGGACTAGAAATAGTACAATTATTGAAGTAATTGTACTACTGCCATTACACGCTTATGTGTGTGTATATTGGTACGTTTGTTTATGTATGTGTATGTATGTGTACATATTTATACGTATGTTTACGTATGTGTACGTGTATTTATATATGTGTTGTGGTAACCCGGCACGGTGAGTGAACCACCACCTCCCGAAACAGGACACAACTTTGCTGGGCAAAAGCCAAAAGGCATGTTTAATCCAAAATCATACAAAGTCTCATACTAAAAATAATACAACAACGAAAAAACCTGGGAGGAATCGACGGCCCTATTCCCCGTGGGTGGAAGCCCCTCCCCCACGAGGACCGGTCTCTCCGTACAGGAGCCCCATGGCTGGGAGAGCCCTGAGAAGCAGGGCTGTTTAAGCCCTGCTTCTCCACCTGTTCCTCAGGTGCTCTGCATGCCCTTAATTGGCCCGGGCGGGGCCGACAGTGTACATATACTTATAGTATAAGGTATGTTTACGTATGTATGTGTACTAATGTATACCTATGTCTGAGTATGCATACTTATGTTTAGCTATGTGTACTTATGAATACGTATTTATGCGTACAAATGTATTAGTATCTTTGCATAGGTAGGTATCATTACATATTCCCGTATGTATACGTATGTCTGTTGGTCTGTACGCATAGCTAAAAAACTTTAGCTATGTGTACGCAACCTCTCACGCACACACACACTTATAAGGAGTTTTTCATCCACTCTGTATCCTTGCTTGCATCCTTTTTTCCAACGTGACTAGTTGTTGCTGGACAGCAGGTGAAAAAACTACAACGTTTGCCAAGCCAAAAAAGCGTTAATCGCGCGCTAAAAAAGTTAACGCCGTTAAAATTGCTTTGCGTTAATGCCGTTAATAACGCGTTAAGCTGACAGCACTAGTATTTATACTATGTATGCATATGTATGTGTACTTATGTACACATATGTATGTGTACATGTCTATGTATGTATGAGTACATGTCCATGTATATATAGTTTGTGGACCAGTTCTATGGTTCATCAGTTCATCTCCAGCCTGTATGTGATCTCAGCTCCTTCCGTCCGTTGTGTACACCGGTGAACACACCCTTTGAAGGTTGAGTGCAATGTATGCGTATTGGGAAATCCAAAAGTTGAATATCTTGGAAGATATTACAACTATCGTTTGGATATGTGAGCAATAAGCTTATCATACCGAACATTTTGGTGTATAATATGTTTATGTATTGAGTGAATTATTGAGGGAGTAAATGCACTTTATACATTTGATTGGGCAGCCACTCACACACACATGGGATTTCCAATTAACTTTAACTTTAATTATCTTAAACACAATGTATACTATTGCTTAGAAATTATACAGCACATGATTCCACTAAAGTTCCTATCATATGATATTTTTTTTGTCTTTCTATGTTAATGTTTGAAAGAGAGAGAGCGACCAAAATAAGAGTCTGAAGGAGAATAAAAAGAAGAAGAGCGCAGGAGGACAGTACTAGTGATGATGATGATGATGATGATGATGATGATGATGATGATGATGATGATGATGATGATGATGATGATGAAGAATGGTTCAGCAGCTCATCATGTCTTGTTGTCCTTCAGATGCCTGTGAAGTCACACTGGACCCGAACACGGTCCATAGAGAACTCTCTCTGTCTGAGGACAACCGGAAGGTGACGATGGCTGAAGAGGACCAGCCGTATCCGGATCACCCAGACAGATTTGACTCCCTGTCCCAGGTGTTGGGTAAAGAGGCTCTGACTGGCCGCTGTTACTGGGAGGTAGAGAGGGAAGGATGGGTTATTATAGGAGTGACATACAGAGGAACTTCCAGGAAAGGATGGGGTTCCGGAGCATTTGGAGAGGAAAACCAGTACTGGGGTCTTGATTGTGTTGATGATGCTTACCTTGCCTGGTACAACGATGGTTTAACAGGCACACCTCTCCGCCCCGCTGGCTCCACCAGAGTAGGAGTGTATCTGGACCGGCCTGCTGGCTCTCTGTCCTTCTACAGAGTGTCCCCAGGTGGAGGAGGGTCCTCAGACACACTGACACACATCCACACCTACCAGGCCAGCTTCACCCAGGAGGACCTCCTCCCTTCGTTTAGGTTAAATGGGATTTCCGCGGGTGACACATGGTGTCGGGTGTAGGAAAAATAAAACCGACGGGCGGGCGCGCACACACACAGAAGCACATGCACACACACACACACACACACACACACACAGCACAGCACACACACACACACACACACACACACACACACACACACACACACACACACACACACACACACACACTAGTTAGAGGCTTTTGATGAAGAGGCTTTGGAGGCCTGACTGCCACAGAGACACTGATGACTCAGTGTCTCTGTGGCAGTTATAGTCTCTCTCTCTCTCTCTCTCTCTCTCTCTCTCTCTCTCTCTCTCTCTCTCTCTCTCTCTCTCTCTCTCTCTCTCTCTCTCTCTCTCTCTCTCTCCTGGAAAGTATAGCATGAAAAACTATGAAAAGACTTTTAAGATCTCCCATAGTTAGATAAGCACATTTATTATTTGAAATGTATTTCAAAATGCCTATTGATGGTAAATGTTTGTATATTTTCAGACGTCACAAATTTTGGTCTTACCCTGCGTTCACACCAAAAGATGCATTTGCTGCCCGTACGCGTTGTCGGCGAAGTCTTGCGGCGCCGCAAATCAAGTTTTGCGGCGCAGCAAAACTTCCACTGCGCCGCAAAAGTTTCTCCTCCCCTGGCCAGGCATTTGGCTCAGCTCAGTGACACACACAACACACACACACACACACACACACACACACACACACACACACACACACACACACACACACACACACACACACACACACACACACACACACACACACACACACAATGATACACAATACCCAACCCAAACAAAACGAGCAAAAACATGACACGGCAACATTGCCCAATGTTTTCACAATGGACATGGGACAACGGCAGAGGACATGTTTATTTCCAAATGTCTGCAAGGATTGGTTTACAAGAGAGATAGTAAAGTGGTGCAAAACAGTTAAATTATTCACCCACGTAAACACGTTACCTACTGTTACCAATGGTCCATCGTAACAAATCGCCTGCTCGGCATGCCATGCATATATGGATGCAGCTTTGAAGGGGACGCAAAACACAGCTTTGGCAACGCTGTTGAACGCTGATTTGCTGTCATCACGCGTTTGCTGCCGAAAAGTTGAAATATTTCAACTCGAGCAGCATTTGTCGCGGCGCAAAATACGTGCTGCGCTGCAAATCAAATCTTGCCGCGCCGCAAATCAAATTTTGCTGCCTTTTTTCTTCAGCAGCAAGTGGTCCGTCAGCAAACCCGCAACGCGTCTCTACATTCACTTTGAATGGGATCGTGCTGTGCTGCATCTTTTGGGCATCTTTTGGTGTGAACGCAGGGTTAAACGCTCTTCGTTGGGGGACGTGCGTCGTCTGGCCTGCAGGGGGAGTATGGGCAGGTTGGGAGCGCACCGGATTGGCTGGGGGGGGGGGTTGGACCCTGAGTGCAGCAGGTGTCAGCACTCAGGCCAATCAGGAGTGTTTGTACTTATGTACCTGCTTTGTGTTGTAGTGGGAAGGGGAATCCAGGAAGGATCAGGAGCGGAGAGACAGGGGCGATCGCCGACAGAGATCGCATTGAACGCACCCTGTGACCGCTTTGAGCGGAGTTATAATTGACCT